>NW_009953694.1:619384-659066 GCF_000747805.2 Chaetura pelagica | reverse complement strand
AAGAGTGGGAAGGTCCCAGTCTGTGGCCAAAAGTACAAGCTGATGCCAAGCTAGCATTTGATGATAATTCTGGGGAGGTGTGTTTGTATTTGCTTTTACACTGAATATTTACATGCATGCATGTGGATGAATGAGTGCAACCGGCTCCTAGTAAATGGAAACTGCTTTGTGGGGAATGGGCTCAGAAGACACCAAGTTCTACCACAGACCCATTTGTGTGACCTTGGGCAAGTTACTTCATCAGTTTCTCTTGATTTTAACTATCTGTTGTTTCTGTTCCCTCATTCTTGCATGCTTTGTCTGGCTGGATTGTTTAGTTGTTAGGGTCTATCTTTTCTTGGTCACATAGCTCCTAATGTGGAAGTCCTTTTTCAATTGCTGCTGCAGCAATTCATATAGTGTGTGCTTGGGTGGGCCAGGGGAGGGGAAAGTTACAGGTTTGTGTGTGTTTTGTGCTGTGGAAGCATATGCATTTCTGAATGTCTGCCCATGATTTTTTCTCAGTGCTTTCATGTGTGAGAGGGACAGATAAATGGGAGCCTAAGCATGAATGTGGGAAGGTAAAAGCAGACTCTGACCTGTGCAGGTGAGCACGTACACAATCTTTACATCCGTAAACTGCCTGTCTGTGAGGCACCACATGCATGCATGCGCGGGTGTGTGTGCTGCTGTAGAGCAACATCCAGGTGTGTGCTCCATTATCTTCCCGCACATCTTTTAACGTGTGTGTACTAAGCTGATGTAGGTGTGTCTGGACTTTTCCCATTTTAAGCATATAGGGAGCCTTCAGTCCTCCCAGTAAAGAGAACGTACTCAAGAACTGACTTTATTGTCTCTGTCTTTAGTTTATTTTGGTTGAAATTAGAGCTCTGATGAAGAAAAATGAAGCAGGGAGCATATATTTTCCTGCCCACTGCATGTCTGGACAGCATAACTGAATGTATAGGCTTTGTATGCTGGGAGCTGGTAGGTGAGCTATTCAGGCCAGGACAGAGAGCCCATCTGTATCTTAGTCAGTACATCACTCCTGGCTTGCTTTTTCCACAAAGAGCTACGTAAATCTTTAAAGAACAGAGACAGCTTGTTAGAGTAGAAGGAAAAAATTCTGTAGCTCTGCTAGCCCATTTTTTTAGGATCTCTTGAACCTTTCTAAGATTTAGGATGTGGTCCCAGGCATGGTACTTATTTTGTGGGTTAGTTTTTGCTGTTTTGGGTTTGTTTAGTTTTGGGGTTTTTTGTTTTTGTTGTTTTTTCTTTGAATCCAAACAAAAGGGCTTAGCTAAAGATAAGTATATGACAAGGAAAATTAACCCTTGTGTTGCTAGTAGGTTTTGGTTTTATGTCCAGCCTTACTCTGGGAGTGTGACTGGATGACTGAATGAAAAGAAAGACTTTAATGTCTTCCAGCAGGATCATCAAATGGAGTGAAGCATCGCCAAGTTCAGTCTGAGCTGCAGGCCCCAGTGATTAAAAACAGGCCTGTGCCTCGAGGAGCCAGCAGATGAAGCTGTGTGTGACTGGCTCCACGTTAGCTTTTCCTTGCAAGACAGGACAGTCCCTGTCCAGCCTGGCAATACTGTCATATCCTGGTACTTTGAGAACATTTTACTGTAGCAGCTTTACAAGCTCTTCTAAGACCCAGCTGAAGTGAGATTAGCTTTACAGAGCTAGCAGGACATCACCCCCTTAGTCTCCTGTTTAACCTTGGAAGACTGAAGTAGGTGTATCTGCTATGTCTCTTGCCACTGTAGCTGTGAAAGCCCTCGTGGTAATTTTGCTGAAGGCAGACTTCATCAAGACTCTCCAGCAGATGTCCAGATGAAAGATTTCTGCAAGCCCAGAACTGTAAGCAGCTCCAGCTTGCCTTTGACAGTCCCCTTCCAGCCACACTCCAGTGATAGTTTTTAGCTTGCTCCTTCTCTGAACCCTAATTGCCTTTTCTAAGCCATCGACAAACTCTGAAGCCATTGCACAGATTAACAATTTCTCCAAGACCAAATTTCCAGCCCCACTCTAACTGCCGCTCTCTCTCTAAACCCCAAACCTTATGCTCTTACTGCCAAGACTTGGCCTGTGAGCAGTCTTTCTTCTGAGCAGTGGCTGAGGGGCCCTTACCAATCATTCAAGAAAAAAAAAGGGGGTTAGGAGAGAGAAAAAAGTATAGGGCTGCAATGTAATTGAGGCTGCAAGGGAAAAGTTTCAGTTATCAACAAACAGACTTGGCTTGGGTGAAATATTTTGTCTGTGCAATGCTTGGTGAGCTTTTCTAGCACTTCCCTGGAAAATTAGGGTTCAGGGTTGAGGGAAAAAGAAAACATAGATCGGCAATTGGAGTTGGGCTGGAATGGCACTGCCAAGGCAAGGTGGGAGGCAGCTAAGAGATCTGGACTGGGAGAAGTCTTTCATCTTGGCAATGGCTTCAGGATCTTTTCTTCCCCTCAGCAAAAAAATGACCTGTGAGGGCTGTGTGATCTCACCTGCACAGCCCTGCAGCACACACTGTCACATCAGAAGAAACCTACGCTTGTGTCAGATCTTTCCACTTATCATGCAGTGGGTAGACCAGCTTCAGCCTCAGTCATTTCAGTCTTGGTTTCATGGCTGGTTCTTCATTACCTATTTGAAATGATGTGAAACGAGGTGAGTTTACAGTCAAGTAATATTACAGTGCCTTTGTATCCTTGAAAGATCACTGTTTCCATCCAAAAGAAAAAGGTACTACCAGCCTCTGTGCCCAAGAAGGGGAAAGGTAGTGTCCTCACCAACAGGTTCTGCAGTAGACACCCACAGTAAAGCTAATACTATGTTTGTGAAAGGTCGACCCATCTGCTGCTTTTTCTGAATTTGAAAGCAGGTCTTAGCACACCTTAACCTTTGTGTCAGTGGTCTCTGTGAGGCTGCAGTCATCTCGTAACCCAGGAATCACTGATGTGTTGATTGTACCTACAGGAAGTTATTGCAGTTGTGACCCAAGTCAACTGGAACAGCAAGGACTGATGTTACTTTAGATGTATTAGAGTACGTTGCTGACCACAGGCCTGCCAAGGCTAAGGAAAAGCAGATAAAAGCTTCACACTGCAGATGGTAATTACACAGGCAGTTATTGTGTGTGTGCTGGCTGAGAGGCCATGGAGACTTTACTTTTTCTGGATTTAGAAGTTGTCTGAGAAACTGAGCTAAAAAAGTTGTTCTTTCATGGCTGCCCAGCCTCTGTAAGTAGGATGAGATTACACAGCACCTGTGCAAAAGCAGGAAGATTCAGAGACACTCATCTCAAATGAAAATTCAAACAGAATAGAAAGAAGAACGAGTAAAACCTTTACTCTGCAAGTAAACCAGTATTTACAGTAGTAAAGATAAGTCACTCCCATGCTCCAGGACATGCCCTCCTGCCAGGATAAGGAGGGAATTTCCTTTGAGACTATTCATGGCCCTCCAGCTCTGATATTTTAATGCAGTTGTGTAGGCTGGGGTGTACAGAAGGTTTCTGTCTTCTGATGTATAACAAACAGGCAGGGAAATGAAACTGGACTTCTAGATACTTTTTGTGTATGTCATTCAGGGAGCTGAAACTGACAGTGAAAGACAAACTGAGGACTCAGCAGGGTCAGACTGAATACAGAAAGCAGGTTTGATGTGATGTCACTCATGAAAACCAGGTTGGATGGCGCTTTGAGCAACTGCCCATAGAAGAGGGGTTGAAGGTAGATGATCTTTAAAGACCCTTCCAACCCAAACCAGTCTGTGATTCTGTGAATGATTGTTAGGAAATTTCCTGTCATGAGTTATCAGCCTCCCATGAATATAGTACTAAAATAGAAATGGAAAATATTGTTATTAGCAGGAAGGGAAGTAGAGCCCTAAGAAACAAGCAAATTCCCTTGCCTGGTATAAGCACATGCATCCACCCATTAAACACTGCTCCTTCTGGCTATTGGCTGTAAACACAGTGTAACTCCAGTACTGCATGCTCCTTTTTTTTCAGAACTGAAGGATTAACTGAGTGCTGAATGCATGATTTAAATCTCCTTGATATCAGTGGAAAGCTTCCTGTTGCTTTGGGAGATCTTTGAACAGAACTTCCTACCTGCTATGGTCTGTTCTCATGTGACATTGAGTAGATTTTGGGATTGTCTCACTGAGTTCTTATTACCAAAATATAGCTAATTCCTGATGATACACTCCCTGACTCCACCATACCTTTGAGGGTTCTAGAATTAGGGTTTCAGGTCAGCAGCTGTCCTTCTAGATGGACCTGTTGCGTAGTGGCAGGGACTGAACTAAGACCTCTATCTTACAGCCTGAGCACCTTCTGTGTTTTCCAAAAGATCTGGTGCCAACAGTGGCATTCAGCAACTGGTATTCGCCAGGAACTCTGATTTCCCCAAAGAGAGACAGTGCTTCACACCTGGTGAAGTAGATCTGACTTAAGAATGGCTGCCTTGTTTTTAGGCTCTGGCGCTTTTGATATTTTCAAAGTGTGTGAATTATAGTACACACATTTTAGGAGGAAGGGCAATGTATTTTGCACACATTTTACTCTTTTTTAAATTTTGTTAGGCAATTTTAATTAAAGGACAAGAAATAGAAATGCAAAGTTTACAGGATGGTGGCAGATTTTCATAATAGCCAGTTTTAACGCTAGCAATCTCCTGCTTGTGGGATTGTTGCCTGTTGGGTAGGGCAGCTGCAGACTGTTGAAGGGGCACTGTGTGACAGCCAAAAGGTGGGTGCATGAAGAAAGGAATCATGTTCCAGAAGTTAGCATAGCCTTTGTTTTGGCATTTCTGGGACAGAAGATGCAGTGGAAGTATAGTTACTTACTGCAGATTCAGCACAGCTGCACATAACTGTAAACACGACCTTCCCTGTGCAGAATGAGATTTAACTGGCTTAGAGCAGAGGACAGTCTGAAGCACTCTTAGGCAGGAAAAAAATTACTCGGCATATAATTATTTGCTTTAAAAATATTTTTTTTCTCTGTTAGGATCTGGATTTTCACTCATGTTTCCCTCATCCATGTGAGTTTCCCTCATTGTGTGCCCTGAAATCTCTAGAAGAGTTTAAGCTGACACCCAGATGTCTCTCCTGCTCTTTGTTGTCAGGGATCTTTGGACAGCGACTGGAAGACACGGTCCAGTACGAGAGGAAGTATGGGCAGCGCTTGGCCCCGCTGCTGGTGGAACAGTGTGTGGATTTTATTCGGGAACGAGGTCTTAAAGAGGAGGGGCTTTTTCGGATGCCTGGCCAAGCCAACCTTGTCAAAGATCTGCAGGATTCTTTTGACTGTGGAGAGAAGCCCCTTTTTGACAGGTGAGTTGATATCACTGAGTTCCAGCTGCTTTATCCATGGCATGTAAAATCTGTCAGGAATGGCCTTGCAGCAGTTATCCTAGTTTGTATGTTCTTCCTCACCATTGTTTTCTTAAATTGCCTCTGAGGCTTGCTCCTGCAAGGTGCTGTGTGTGGAAGCCTTCATTCAGCTAAGTGCTTGAGCAGAGGAAGAAATTGAGCCCATTAATCTAGATGGTGTTATCCAGGGTTTCAGCTTAAGCACATACTGAATGAGATGTATTGCCAGATTTGGGTATGGCATATGCAGCAGTTGGTGAGATCCCACCGTAGAAATGGGTATGAGAGGGGTGAACGAGTAGTTTTACTGGTTTCAGATGTTGCGTTCTCCCTTGCCACAACGACAGCAGATCTGTCCAGGGACAATGTCTCTACTCTTCCCTTTTGTCACCAGGTTTCAGAATAGTTGTCACCATCTCACACATCTTCCCTGGTTCTTATGCATGCAATGTATAGAATTTGTCAGCATGTCATAACAAAGCACCTTGACCCCAGAATTCTTGGCTGAAGTTTTTTTTTTGGCCCACAATTTCAACAGCTAATATGGAATGTTTATTTCAAAACTGAATATATCTTTTGATTTGCAACAAAACTTGAGTCAAAGGTTTCTGAAAAAGAACTGGAAATTCTGCATTTTTCTTCCCAGTATGAAATTGTTGATGTAAAATCACTCCTTGTCTGGTGCAAAACATGTTTAGCTGCCTTTTTGGTCCTCCTGACCGTATCAATGTCAGGGAGCCGGAATGGCCACCTGCTCCACAAAGCAAGGCAGGTCCAAGATCAGGCTGGGTAATCTGTGAGTCAGGGTCCAGATCAACAGGGTCTGCAACCAGGCTGTGGGGCAGTGGGAGTTGTAGCTCAGACACAGGAATAACAGCAGAGGCTCAGTTTAGTATTTGCTCCCATGGGAACACCATCAGCCCTGGCTCAGAGTGCTCCATCCAAGGTCAGCAAGGGAAGGGGAAGCAGCTCTCAGCTGCACTATTTCTATGTTGGCCCTGAGCCCAGGCAGTCAAATAATCATGAGGGTGGATGCTCTCAGGGTCCTTGCAGCCAAATCCTGACATTTCCTCCCCTCTCTCATATGTACATACTACCCAGGGTTAGCACTGTGCTAACCTATACAGTCCTTTGAGAAATGAGCCTTAACCCTAACAAGAGACCTTGAACTCCAGGGGTATTTGGATCCAAGGCTACTGTGTAGGTCTGCCCCAATTTCTATCACAGATTCAGAAGTAGGATCAGATCTGGGATCCTGACGTGGAGACCTGGCTCCATTCCTTGCTGCAACTCACTAACACTGCTTTCCCAGGTGATGCAGGCAGTGTCTGGTATATTGCCAGCACATTAACCTAGGAGAAAACCTTCCCTGAATGTGCAACTAGTCTTGGCGTTACTAATAGCATCCCTGCTTACTGCTACAGGAAGAATTAGCACTCTCTTGCATGGGCAGCGCAGTGTTTGGTCTCATCCTGGGAAGAATATCCTTAGAGTTTATTTGGAACATTCTTCTAATTCTTCCTTCCCCTCAACTTCCCAGACCACCCATCCTCCTTTCTTTGATTCTTAACCACAGTCAGTATTTGTTCCCTAAATGGAAGTGTCAAATATTTAGAGATATTTTAATGAAAAAATGGAAGTTTGAAATAATCAAATTGTGTCACTTCATCCTCTCTTAAACAAAATCTTTGTCTTTTTATCTGAACGTCTGGGTGTTCTAGTTCAGAATTCCAATTATCTTAATTAATGTGGAAGTTAACAAAGATATTTTGGGAAATGCTCGTATTTTGCAACAGGAGTAACTATGGAAGGAATTAATTAGGAACTACAGTTTCACTTTCATGCTTTACCTTAACCTAATCCATACTAATTTCATTGTCATGAAGATAAGCCAAGCCTCTGCATTTTTAAAGCAGGAAGCATCTTTATTTTCTTAGGCATTTGCAATGGCTAAATAGATCAGTGCTAAATCTCACCTTTAACATTCCTTCCATGAAGGAATGCCTGCCTTTTGCATGGTTGCTTCGAAATGTGGTAACTGAAGGTTCAGCACAGAACTAAAGTAGGCAAACCTAAGGGCACCCAAGTAGTGTGACACTTGAGGGTCCCCCAGTCATTGCCTTTTGCTCTTTCCACCATGCCCACTGTGACTTGTAGCTGTAGCTTGCTGGTCTTTCGATATGTATGGCACACTTGCCTGGACTGTATCACTGACATTCCTGATCCACATTGGCTGACAAACTACAGCACCACCCTCACTTAAGCAGGATCAGGGGTATATCCCTTCTACTGCCTGTACTACGCAAGATGCATTCATATCTTAACAAAATGGACAAGTTTCCTTGTTCCCAGGTACTCTCCTGCCTAGTACAAACATGTGGCAGCACTTTATTCTTAATCTTCTCTTTGACACTGCACATATGATAAAGATCAAGGATTTGAAGTAACTGATTTTATTTTCTTGGATGTGAAGAAAACACTTCAATAGGTTATTTTGTAAAGCTGTTCCTAAACTCTTTTCCTAATAGAGATTATAATATTTTTTCAATATGCCAAGTTTGGTTTTGAAGCATTTTAAATAGGGTGCTTGTGACAAGAAGAAGGAGGAGCCAGAAAAAAAGGTAAGTGTTATTATGAGAATTAGTGAGGATACGCAAACTGTGCCACACTAACCCTCAGAATCTATCTGGGAATAGCCTATGACAATATAAGCTGGCCTAGAACGAAACCAACCCTCATTCAAACCATTTAAATTTATACGCTATTGAGTTTCAGTACTCAGGCACCACTGAAATTATTAATCTAGATATAGCCAAAGAGAATCATTGAATCAAACTATATGTTGGGCTTTTTTGCCTGTTTTTTAAAAAAATTCAAGCATTTTTAATCCACAACACAATACTGGTATAACTTCCCAGTAGAATACAAACCAAATTGGTCATGCTTTGTGATTTTCATGCACTGAAATAAAGTTTGTTTTTGTTTTTTTTTTTCAGTAGCAATACAATTAGAAAAAGAGAATCCCAGTAAAACTGGTTGTATTTCAGCAAATGCGTATGCTTTGGGGTACTGTAGGTTTCTAAATTTCCTTCTCTCTTCTCTATCGCAGCAACACAGATGTTCACACTGTGGCGTCCCTCCTCAAGCTTTACCTTCGAGAGCTGCCGGAGCCTGTCATCCCCTTTGCCAAATATGAAGACTTTCTTTCTTGTGGACAGCTACTCTCAAAAGATGAGGGAGAGGTCAGTGATACTTTTAATCTGCCTCCTTATACCTTAAAGATTGTTCCCAAGACTCAATGTAGTACAGCTTTCTTTTAATCACTCTTCAGTCCTGATTTAAATCAATGAAGTTCCTAAGAACCTTCTCCTGAATCTTCCTGAAGCTGTGAATTGGGCATTAATATCACAAAATCCTGCTTGAAGCAGTTTTGAAGTCAGTATTGTAGTTATGTGCTTCTTTCTTCAGAACAAAGCTGTTCTGTAGCATAATCAGCAAGAGATGCAAGGTAGGAGATCTGGGTTCCTTTCCCAGCCTCGCTTATTAGCAAGCTGTACAGTCATTCCCTCTTCCTTGTTTCCAGTTTCATATATCAGAACAGCTTGTTCTGCATCCCAAAGTTTTTGATGGATGAAATGTTGATCAGTATGATGATCTTCGTATTACTTAGAGAAAAGACACTACAAATGGGCTAAGATATTATCCCAAAATAAGGGAAAGCATGCTATGAATACTTTACTGGAACCACCTTCTGATGTTGCTTTCTCTGGTTTCTAGGCAAGGGAAAGGGCTCATAAAATCCTCCAGGTCTGTGGCAATAATGGAAATTTTGATTCACTGCTTGGGAGGAGGAGGATAATTTACAATATGACTGATTGATCTGTTTTATCCATATTGTTCCTGTTGTGGTGATGCCTGAGCTCTTCACCAATTGCAAAGGCACGTTGGATCTGGTCTAATGTGGGTGGAACTGTGCCACCTTCTAAAAGAGACGTTTAAAGAAGCTGTAAGGGTTGTTGCTAGTGTCAGCTAAAGAACAAAAAGCCTGAGGGCTTATAAATCGCAGTCTATAGTCTGTCCCTTTTCTGTGTGTGGCCTTAAGAGCATGCCTACTTCTTTGACTCTGGTGGGAATTGTAAGAACTGTTTCTGTACTGAGAATCTGGGGTTCAACTTTAGTTCAAGTGCCAGAAGGCTCTGGGGAAATTTAGTCCCTTATGATGCCCATAGAAAGATGATTGTTTGCATTAATCAAATGTAGCTTATCTTGTAGTGTCAGTCTTTTACAGATAAAAAGCAAGTTTGCTACTGTCTGTACACACGTGATGTATCCTGTAGCTAACTCTGAGAAGGCAAATTTCTCTGCATGACATTGCATGTGGATTTGTATTTGCATCCTGGACACAGCCACATCAGTGTGTCAGCACACTAGTGTTGTCTTTAATAGGTACAGGTATGTGTCTACTAGCTCCAAAACTTACCTTATCCTCAGTCACTCAGGCACCTCTGCAGGGTGCTATGTAACAGACAGCACAGGGATTGATTTCACAAGAAACAGCAACATTTCTAAGGCAGTGGAGCTGGTTTAATTTTGGTCGCAAGATGTGCAGACTGGGAAGTTTTGCATCCATTAAGCTCCATTGCACAAGAGCAGAGACACTGCCAAGTTGGGCAAACTTAATTGTATATCAATTGCTCAGCTTATTAACTACATAGTTTGCCTGATTTTGCCTGCACAAGCTGCAGCAGTTTGGAAAGCAACATCTGTGTTGGTTTTGTGGAAGGAAGGCAAGGCTCAAATGACTTGCAGTGCAGTGTTCTCTTTGGATTAGAAGGGTGATGAGAAGTACTAGGCAGCCAAAACGAAGCTTACAAAACAACTGCTGTTGTAAACATAACCCATGGGTTTTGGGTTTTGTTTTGTTTTTTTGGGTTTTTTTTGAGGAAAATCTGAAGCCTCAACATGGGCTCTTTTTCAGAAAGGAAGGTGGAGTGCAAGGGTGGAGAGGCTGTAGGTGCACAGCAGCATGTGGAGCAGAATGTAGCATAAAGTTATAACCAGCCTGTAGGGCCTGACGTGCCTCTCACATAGAGAGTCCCCCCTGCTTAATAACGTGGTGTCATTGAAATTTATTTTTTAGCACAAAATGATAAGCAGGGAATTTCAAAATCAAACGTTTAATTTTGGAAAAGTATTTTGAAACAAAACGCAATGTAATGTTTTAATTTGAGCTATTATTTCATTTTTGTTAATAATTTGGAAGTTTTGAATGAGACTTTTAGACTCAAAATATAATTTTCCTTGTTTTTTATACACACACACACTCCAATAAAAACGAAATTGTTTAAGACAAAACAGCAGTTTGGATAAAACTGTTGGCACCTCACACTGCTGCTTTGTGACAATATATAGGAATTATTATGAAGTTATATTGGCCTAATCTCCATCTGCAGCAAAAAATACTCCAGCACTGCCCTAAGCTTTCCTTTTTTTTCATTCAGGTAGCTGTTAATCTTCATTCTGCACCAAACTTACCTGGTATTGGAATGCAAACAGAAGCACAGCAGAGATCTCAGATTGTGCTAAAGCCTCTAGGTATCTCAGCAGGACTGCAGCAGTAAAAAAGACTTTATTCTGATCTCAATTGGTTGGGAGGAGGGACTGAAAATACAAAACAAATTTTATACTATGAATTAAGTTCTTCAAATGTCTTAAAACTTATGAATCTGAGATGACTCAACATGGTAGTATTTTTAGCCTTCACTGCAGGCTCTACTCCAGAGATGCACATAGCAGTTCAGTGGGCTAAGTAGGTGGCTTTGTTTAAAGATGGGTCCGGATTTGGGTGAACACCTGAAGTATTGCTAGTTTTCCAGCCCAACTAGAAGCTCCTAATTGGTGCTGAACTGTTACACTCATTATAAAATGCGTGGGTTTGGGATCACACCTTGCAAGGCACGTTATCTGCAATAAATTAGACACATTACTGCAAAATACCATGATAAATCAAAAGTGCAGTGCCTCTACTGCTTGCAAGGCTGCAGCCAGGGCTCTTTGTTAGTAACGCAGCAATTCTGAACTTTCATCTTCCTTTGCACTTTCACAGTGGTATCATAAGGCTCAGCCTTTTGCCATCTGTTGCTCAGGTGGTTGATGGGCACAAATCTGTGGTAGAGTAGACAGATGCTGCAGCAGGACAAAAAGCTTTTTTTTACCTGGCAAGTGTTTGTACCTCAGCAAACAGACACTCTGTATACTGTGTTTGTGATTCACCATGACAGAGCATGGATGAAAAATTTTTAGAACCTTTTTCTTTCAGGTAGCATCTCGTACCTCTCAATCTTGTTTCCAGCTGTTCACAACTTCTTGCAGTTTCTGTTCCCAACCCCCCTCTTGCATCCAGTGGAGCCATGGTATTTTAATTTGGAGCACTTGAAATACAGTGCCAAATACCATCCTGATTTCTGTATTTGGGTTACAGAGCACAATTCAAGAGGAAATTAGGTCTGTTAGCTCAACTATGTCTAGTTCAAACTTCTCACTTGAAAGCTGGATGACCTGAACAACTGATCTTAACCTTCACATAAGCAGCAGCTGTCCTTGATTGAAATTTTTTCAGAAGTTTAAAAAGGAGGATTGAAATTTTCAAAAGTGACTGCTCTTTTCTTGGTGTCTCCATTGTCGTCACTATTTAACTGATATAATTTTTTAACTAAGGAATTAAAAAGGCCTTACTGCTTTAAATAATTATGCTTTTAAGTTTCAGGTTTTTTATTACAGAATTATTTTTTTTTTGTGCTGGAACACATAGAGTAAGAAGTGGCTATACATTTAGGACATTAAATATGGAGGCAGGAATACAGACTGCTCTGGATCTTTCTGACTTTTCAGGACCAGAGAAATCAGGTTCTTAGAGACTGGCCAACAGAATTCCCTTCCTAATAAATCCTTAATAAATCAAGGAAGGTTTGAAAGGAATGTCCAGATGTGTTTCTTTGGCTTGGAACCAGCTGCTTCTGGGATTTCTCATTAGTTAGCATCTATCACTCTTCCCCAGTGTGTTTGAATATTTATTAAAAAAAAAACAAAACAAAGCAACAAAAGTTGTCTCAAAAAATAACCAAGTGCAACATTTAAAAGAACAAGCAAATGATTCTTGAGACTGTGGTAGGATAATAGGGTTCTGAGTCAGAGGTATTCATTAGATGATTTAAGTAGCTTCAGGGTTTTAAGTCATTCCTCCAGCAGATGTCTTACACTTCAATGTAAAGACAGAAATTTTATGAGGAAGTATGTCACAGCTCAGAATGACTGCAAATGGAAGTAAGTAATTAAAAGGGAGGTAGTTGAATTGGAATGTTGTTTAGCTTCTTTAAGAAAAAACTCCCCACTGCTCAGTTGAGCTTTACTGCAGTGTATTTAAACTACACCCAATGCCTCAAAGTTTCAAATAGACTAAGTGCTGAAAAGCACATTTGCTGGTACATTTATAGCAGTGCCAGTGGGCAGACTTTGAAGACTAGCAGGCTTCACTAATTGAAGGCTTCTACATGAATCACTAAAGCTGACAGAAGGATTTCCACTGATTTTAAGAACTGAATCAAGTTCTGGACTTTGGAGTTTTGGTAAGGCATGACACTCAGGATGCCACCATTTCTAAAGCAAACCTTCCCTGTGTTATCAGCTGTTGTTCCTGGTTTTGACTCTGGAAAGAGGACTTTGTAGTAATGAAGGAACTCAGGTCTGCTTTGCATCATTTATATTAATAGCTCTCTTTGGTTTTCCTGTCCCTTAGGGTACCCAGGAACTGGTTAAACAGGTGAAGAATTTGCCCCAAGCCAACTACAACCTCCTCAAATACATATGCAAGTAAGTAAAATGAATTAATACTTGAAAAAGTCATGTTTTGTGAGGCTCAGTCTTATATGCAAATAATTTATGCTGAAATTGTGAACATTCAAGCATCACTTGAACATAAGTTACTGCTTCTGTAAAACACGTGGAGGTGAATGTGTAGCCTGTCTGAAGAAAACTCTTGGTTTACCCAAGAACATCAGCCAAGCAAATTGCTGTCACCCACAGCCTTGGCAGCAGGCATGAATTATGCTAACATATTATATTGCTTATTTCAGGAACACTTGAAGAACAGTAAAGAAAGGCATTTTTCCAGGTACTGCATGCTTGGAAGATTTATGACACAAGCTGAGTAGCAGTCAGAATAGCCAGTCTGGTCTCTGATTTGGAAGTGAGATTTGGAGTGACTTCCTCTTGGAGTATCAGGGACTCCACAGCCTTTTCTCCCCAGTTTTTGCAAAGTGGGCTGGAATGTACTTCGGAAGCTGGAACAGGCTATTACATAGTGAACTTCATGTTGTTTTCTGGTCTCCAAGACCAGTGGGATTTGCACATCTGGAGCAGACAACAGAAACACTGATGTGAAGCCCATGAATTATTCAAGATATGTCAAGCCCTTGCCAAGTGTATGGAGAGATAGCATTTCTGAAATGTATTTTCTGAATGCTTAAAAAGAAATATTTTGCCTCACTATAGGCTTTTATAGTCATTTGTTTAAATATCTGAGCACCACAAAACATGAATGGCTGAGGCAGGGGAATATGATAAAATGTTTCTAAGTGAATAACTGAGGAAAGGAAAAGCAAATAGTATTTCCTTCTGACTTAGTGAAGAAAACTAGGGGTTCATGGGTCTCACCACAGGGCAAAGCTGCAGAAAAAACAGAAGTACCTAGAAAAGTCATAATGCAAGCAGAAGCATTCAAAATTTCACCAAGTGGTTCAGGACAAGGAAACTTCTTCCCTGCAAAAACCCACCCACTCCTGCAAGATTAACATTAGTTTAGAAAACAGAGTACAGACAGAGTGAGACTATTCACTTCTGAGGCCACTGCATCCTACTTCCTGCTATTGTAGGTTTCCATGCTGTATAGTCCTGTTGACCACTTGGCTAATTATGTACAAGCTATTTAAGTGTTTGTTACAGCCTTTCTCTATCACTTCTATTGAGAAGCTGTTCCAAACTACAAAAACATTAACTTTTAGAAACTTTCTGCTGATTTACAGCTTTTGTCTGTCTGGGTTTCTTCCTGTACTATCTTTGGCTTGCACAGTCTTTTTCTTGTGTTGATATTTAACCAGCTGAAGCATTCACAAGAAACATTTGGGCTACCTCTTGATCTGTATTTTGTTACATTCAACCAACAAAGCTCTTTCCAGAGCCTGCTAGTTCTAGGATGAGGAGATGAGTGAAATGTCTTTTATTTCTGTTATATCTGTAAGTGAAAACTGGCAGAAGTTAATCTGTATAACTGGAGAATTCCTATCAAAATGTGCAAATCTGTACTTGCACACCTAGCAGAAGACTGGATATCTGATAGGCTGGTACCTTTGGCAGAAACCACCCTGTCTTCTCTTGTTCATACACTAGGTGGGACCTGAGCTTATTACTGAGCGCCTAAGCTGCATTAATTCTAGTCCTTAGGAGCATTTGAGGTGTCAGGGTTGTGTAAACACAGGACAAATCTGTTCCTGCCCCAGAATGCCAGCAGTCTGAGAAGTGACTTGCTTATTTCTTTCTTCCTTTGATTTTTCTGGGGGGGCTTTTCAAGGTTCCTTGATGAAGTTCAGGCTTACTCCAGCATTAACAAGATGAGCGTCCAGAACCTGGCGACAGTATTTGGACCGAATATATTACGACCCAAATTGGAAGATCCAGTGACCATGATGGAAGGTAGGTACTATGGTGAGAACACAGTTGTCTTTTGTAGCTATAAGAGTATTCTGAAAGTTATATATTTTTTGGTAGCTGTATTACTTGACTGCACAGTCAGCAACATGTCAACTAATCCCTTTCATCACTGTCTGCGAGGGTTGTATCAGTTGTCCTCTCTTATCCCAGTTAGCACTGGCCTGGGAGTGTCTCTCCTCTCCACTACAAGGCCTTTGCTGTATTGCAAGTTGTTACGTAAAACTCTGAACCCACTGCTAAAATGAAATCTCAAATATTCTTCAGAAGGACCATGTTCAAATACTAAGCTGCTGTCATTTAGTATTGGTGTATTGTGTAGTTAAGACTCCTCCCTGTAAATGACAGCCAGACCACAATGAAAGAGGTACTGTAGCTTTTGCTGTGCCACAAAACCATAACAAGGTCTCTTAGAAGTGCTGCCTTCTATGCAGGCTGTGTATGGGTCAAAACTTCACAGAACCCAACGAGGAAGCTGAAAATCACTGTTAATTTTGGATGTAAAAATATGAACCTTGAAAATTATCTCCCTTCATATGGGTCATGAAATGCCCAGGGTGTGACTCTGTCTGGTTGACACTAGTTCTGCACAAGTGACCTCTGATGTGCAGATGTGTGCCCCACAGACTGCAACCCACTATAAGGTAACAGGCCAATCTCAGAGCATAGTCTGACATACAAGATTTGTTCAGGGAGAAGCCTGCCACAGAGATGTAGGTCATATTATTAAGGGTAGCTTTGAGACCCCCTCAGAGCAGGGAACGTGGAAAAATGTGGGGAAGAGAAAAAGGGAGTGCAGGAGCAGATACTGGGTTATTCAGCATTACAAAGGTGGGGGGATAGCTGAAACCTCAGCTGTGTGATGCTGTGACTTCCCCTAGTGGCCAGCTGGCCAGCTCTGATAAGCTTCTTACAGCCTTGACTGACAACATGCTTTTAGTTCAGTTGCAACAGATGACAAGTTTGGGTTCAGTTCAGCTCAGGCATTTCATTAGGCAGTTCAGCTGATTGCAGAGATGCTTGTACTGTGTGTAGGTGCACAAATGCCACACATGCTGTGGTCTCCTGGTGTCTACTAATCATCATATGAAAATATGAATGTGAAATGACCTGGAATTCTGTATTACCACAGGCCTGAACTGTAGAAAAATGGGGATCCAGAGACTGGACTTACACACTTAATCATTATACTTGTAAGCAACAGCACTGAAATTATTTTGTTGTTGAGGATAGAAGATTGGTTAAACAGAAATAATGGGAAATGGGAAGATACTAAATAAATATTCTTTTTTAGCTTCAGGGTAATATGGATCTGCTAAATTAACTGTTTGTGCCAACCCACTGCAGTGCATGGTGGACACAGGCCTGCCTCACAGGCAGCTCACAGGGCATCTCAAAGACAGGGAGTGAGTGTCTGAGGTCTCCTTTGTCTCACCAGCTGTTTGCCTTTGTTTTCTGCCCACAGGTACCTCACTAGTTCAGCACCTAATGACAGTGCTGATAAGTGAACAGGGGAGAATCTTTGCTGTTCCTCAGGCAGATGTGCCAGGGGGGCAGCTGGAAATCAGACCTGTGCGTCAGCGCAGCACGGTGGAATGGATCTCCGAGGAGGATGGGGATGACAGCAGGTCAGAGAACAGCATTCCCAGCCCCCCTGATTTGCCTTCTATCAATGCTGTGGCACTAGAAGCCACTCCTGGACTTGCAGTGAAAAATACTCCTTCAGAGCACAGTGGGAAGTTGAGTCAGCCTGCCACCAGCCCCAACAAAAGAGTGCAGACACTGCCTCCGTGGAAGTACTCCTTCCGCCAGCAGGGAGCACGGTCTGTGAGTCCAAAGCTGGGCAGCTCATCCTTAGATATCCCCAATCTCTCCTCCAGTGGCAACTGGTTGATGAATGGATTGTACTCTCTCCGAGGCCATCGCCGGACAGTGTCTGGGGAACGAGTTAAAGACTCATGTTCTTCCCAGAGACTCTCCACTTACGACAACGTTCCCTCGTCCAGCCTCTCCCTCAGCACGCACAGCATGGCCAGCACCTCCTGGTCTACATCATCATGCGAAATCTCCGTGGTGGACTCGGTCAGCAGCTGCCCAGCCTGCCGGGCCAGTGACTCCTCTACTTTAAGCTCTCTCAAAACCGAGTGGATAACTCAGGACTCACTGTCTCAAAGTGAGGTCAAGACTGCAGATCTGGAGAACAGCATCGACAGGTTTGAAGCATGTAGCAGCAGCAGCAGTGAGCAGAGCAACCCAGCTGCAGCTTCCAGAGACTCTGTCAAATGCTCTAGGGCCTTACAGAGCTTGGTGGTGGAGCTAAAGACAGAACTGAGCAAACAGAGGACTGAGTATGAGACTAGTATCAAAAGGTAATGTCATCTGCAAAGGGGACAAGGATGTTGTCTGTCAGCATCACCCCTGTTTGAACATGGGGGTGGGCTACTAAGTGTTCAGGTTCTCAGACCTTGAGTTTGTGTTTGAGAGACAGCAGATTTGGTTCTGCTCTTTCCTCACTGCTCTATGAATCTTTTCTCTCTGATCTGAGGCTCAAAAAAAAGAGATTTCTTTCACACAAGGAATTCCAGTATTTCTCATTCTATGTTTCTGCTGGAAATCAGAATTGCACAGGTAATGCCAAAATCTGCTCTTTGTTGTTGTCCTGGAAAAAACTACAGTAAATATCTGTCTTGCAGGGAGGGACTGGGATGCTGGGTGGTCAGGCCTCACAACCAGGAACTCTGTTGGTCTCTGCAGGTGCTGAGATTTGCGCCAAATGAGTCTGAACTGGAGAGCTTCTTGCTGCTTTTCCCAACAGAAACATTCTCCAGGAAACTGATTTTTACTATTCTTCAGGGTTGTTGTTTTTTGGTTTTTTTGTGTGGTGGTGGTGTTTGGACTGTATCTCAGCTACAACTTTTTCAGCAGCCCTTTTACGTTGAACTTCTAGAAACCTTGCTTTTGATTTTGTCTGTACTTACAGTGGTCCTTTGCTCACTTGGCCAGCTACTGACTCAAAGTAGCTGCAAGGTGCTCCTTGTGTAGCAGATGTGACCTGTGCAGGTGTTTGCCCACGTTGATGTTTACTGCAATTGCTGGTGCTGTACTTCAGATCTGTGCTCAGAAAAATTCCTTCCAGTTTTCAGAAGAGGTGTAGAAAGTATTAGTAACTAGGAGGTCACATTTATTCATTTGTGTGAGTATGAAAGGTTATTATGTTACAAGTGCAAGTGAGTAATAGAATGGATTTCAGGCAAGTACTCAGGAAAATATGCACATGAAATACTGTTGCTTAAAAAAATTAGCTATGGTTTAATATACAGCTCTATGCAGAATTGTACACCATGTTATAACACAAAAGAATAATGAGTGGTCTGGGCTCTGCAGCACTGGTACTTTGCACTGAAGAAGGGATGCAGTTCTATTTCTTACTAATAGTTGAGTTCTCAGCCTTCTTTGTGTGTTATGTTGTCAGTGTTATAGAGAATGAGAATGGTAGGTTGTGGATTTTTTTTTTTTCTAGATGCCCCACTGGTGCAGAGTGGGAGGGAGATGAGAGATTGTGCCTTGCATATAAAGCTGCAGAGCTGCCTGGCAAGTGTGGTTGCAGGGATGAAGAGTAACAAACAGAAAGGGAACCACGCTGCAACACTTGGGGTAAGCTGATGCCTTACCCCATTAAATGGATTACGGACAGGGAGTGCTGGGGCTGGTGGACTATAAATTGGCCAGGTTTAACAGAGCAAAAGGGCTAACAGGAAAACACCTAATGAACTAATAAGTTTCATAAAACCATGCAAGATGCAATCACTGCCTTTTTATTTAAAAAGGCTGAATCCAGCTGTTTTTCAGCTCTCAAGAATTTTACAGTGTTTTTACTACATCTGCAGCAATTTTCATGTGCAAAAATATGTTCCTTTTGAGACTGCGTGAAAGGCTGCCCCTGTGGGAAGACAGGAGCTAAACAGCAAAGACAGGAGGTGGCTGAGCAGGAAAACTTTGGGCTGTCTCACTAGCTTTATTTTATTGAAGATAGTCTAGTCCCCAAAAGTAGTAATTAGTTACTTTACATGTGCTTGTGGGGTTTACAGAACTCAGTGTTTGTGTAGCAAGGCATGTTTTAATGAAAGAATATGAGCTTTTTGTTGGCACATACATAAGTGGAGAGAAAGTGGAGTCAGTACCTGCCTGGGGCAGAGGTAAGGAACACTTGCTAATGGAAAAACTGTTATTTATCATCATCATCAACTACCCATTTTCTTTCTCTTAGTCAGAGGGAGGCAAGTTTCATAGCCTTCCTATAACCAGTCTGTTCCAGAGCATTTCTCCCTCAAGCTTAGTATACTTATCAGACATTCGCTGCTGAGTTTCAGTAATTTGTTTCCCACCGGGGACTTAAGAAACTGGAAGTATATTGGAGAGGACTATTATGTTGTGTATGTAGAAACGTAGTAAGCACTGTGATAAGCATTTTTTTGCAGCCATGCTACACATTTCTGTTCACTCACCAGTGCAGCTCTTGGTCTGCTGGACTTGGTGAAAAGTGCTGTCTTTGTGTGACTTTCTTAAATGTTGTGAAAGTTGTGACAATGGTAATATTGCCATATTTCAGGCTGAGAGAGTTCGGGGTGTTCATTCTGGAGAAGAGAAAGCTCCAGAGAAACCTTATAGCAGCCTTCCAGTACCTGCAGGGGGCCTACAGGAAAGCTGGGTAAGGGCTTTTTACCAGAGAGAGTGATAGGACAAGGGGTAATGGTTTTAAACTGAGGGCAGATTTAGGTTAGACATCAGGAAAAAATTCTTCACCATGAGGGTAGTAAGGCACTGGAACAGGTTGCCCAGGAAGGTTGTGGAAGCCCCCTCCCTGGAGGTGTTTAAGGCCAGGCTGGATGAAGCTTTGTGCAGCCTAGTCTAGTGGGAGGTGTTCCTGGTCATAAAAGGGAGATTGGAAGCTGATGATCTTAAGGGTCCCTTCCAACCTTAACCATTTTATGATTCTATGATTCTTTAGCTGTGTATGAGGGAACAGTTTAAGGGGATGCACTGCATTGTCTGCATAATTGCCTCTTGGTGGTCATGAAATGGAATTCAGACCTTTCTGGGATTGTCACAACTGTTGTTGTTGCAAAGGCTGTAGAACGCCCTTGGTAAGTGTCATTTACCCTGTCTAAAAATAACCCATGCAGAGTTTCACAGGGATGCCAGGTGCCCAAACTTCACAGATGGGTATCATACTGATCAATGAACCTTACGTGATGTTTTCTTGCTTGTGTTTTTTGAAGTTAGATAAGGGATACTTTTCCTAGGAAAAGCCTGGTTTTTTAAAAAAATCATAATTTCTGAATATTCTAGTGATCAGAAATTCCTATCTGGATTTACTCCCTCCTCTGTATTAACACCATTACTCTGTCTTGCAATTAGGAAACATGATGGGGAGGACAGCAAGTGATGTGCCTTCTGCGCTTGTTTTGCATAAAAAAACCCATGAGCCTTGTTCTTTGACCTCCCTAGAGAAAAGCTTTGAGTCTTGAATTAGAGCTTTGTGCACAGAAAATTAAGGTCTGTTCTTCAGATTCTTCCTCCTATGAAATGTTGGTTTTTGTAAAATCTTGTACAATATGAAACACTTAACATTCCCCCACCTCAATTTCAGCAAAAATCTTTACAGAAAATACCATAAAATGGATGGTGACGAAGGACTGTGACCTCATTCCCACCTGATCAACAAGGATGTTCCCCTGTACTGGATACACATATAGGGAAACAAAGTATCAGAATGAAATCAGAAGATTATTCTGGAATTCTATCTTTGAACTCAGCCTAAGGAGTTAATACAGCTTCTCACACATGGTCTGTTGCCCATAAGTAAGCACTGTTTTGTAGAACTAGAGCATATTTTCTCAAAAAACAGAAGAGGCTCCAGCTTTCAAGGAGTCTCTGCCCTTAAACTCAAAATTAATGAAATGGCAATTAGTGTCCTCCTTTAAAACTTCCTCTTAGAATGAAAATATTTTAGCTCAAAGTGGAACAACTTATATTTATTACAGCTATCAGCAGTATTTAGAAGATTCCCCCTCCACAGGACAGTTTTAAGTCTCAGCTTGACAGGATGCTGAGCCACCTCATATAAACTGTAGAGGTCCCTTCTAACCTGGCATTCTAGGATTCTATGATTCTATATTTATCCAACCACTCTTTTTTTCTTCTCTCTCTCTCCTTTGGTTTTAAGAATTGAAGAAACAAGCAAAGACCTGAGGAAACAAGTGGCTCGGTTAGAAGAAGAATTGGACCAAGAAAGAAAGAAATATACGATGCTGGAGATAAAGCTGAGGAATTCTGAACGTGCTCATGAAGATGCTGAGAAGAGAAATCACCTCCTGCAGAAGGAAATGGAAGAGTTTTTTTCAACATTAGGATGTTTAACTGTTGGGAATCAAAGTGCTAAAGTCCCCAAGTAGATCAAGCTGATGTACAGCACAGAAAATTCTATTTTTGGCAAAACCAGTGAAAAATGCACATTTTGTTCTGGTATATGCTCATGTATCATGAGTAATTCTACAGTGATTGTACCCTTGGTGAGACTTGCTCTGTTGTCTTTACATGTGCTATAGTGTTTGGGCCAGCTGGGAAAGACTGCTAAACATAAAGCTTGAAAGCTCAGATATCAGATTTCCAAGAATCCTTTTTATCTACCAATCAAAATATACTATTCTCCACAGCTGTACTGCTGCCATCTTTGGATCGACTGCTCGCTGAAGGACAGTGTTAAGTCCTACAAGGTGGGTGGGATGACCAGAACTGATGGACACGCTGAGCCTGGAGCTGAGGGCCTCCTACATGTGTGCATGGGAAGATGGCAGTTCCAATAGGTTACCACATTCTTAGCATATGGGTTTAATGAGGTAGTTTTTCTCCCCACTCCCTCCCTATATAAAGTTTGTTCAGATTTCTCATTCCTGAAAGGGGCATTATTTTATGAAGATAATGTGAAAGCAAAGTCTATAAATGAGCTGAAGACAGATCTAAAAATCTTAATAATTCATTACAATTGTCCCTTATCCACCAAACAGGTTCCAGTGTTTCACAAAAATGCAACTTCTTAAATTATATGTGATTAATAATCAGATTTGTCACATAAATGTTATGGAACTTTAAATATGCACATTTTGCCCTGGGTATCTGGGGTGTTCAGAGCAAAAAAATAGAGCTGTAGTAGCTGCAAGAAAAAGATCTCATGAGCTGATATGCAGTGATCTGACATCAAGATAGAAGAAAGATTTCTTATCATTAAAACATATCCAACTTGTTGAGGGTTTTTTATCTATTAAAAGTTAATAGCAAAACCTATGGTAAAAGAAATTAGTGCAACTGGGGGGGGCAGGATAAAAGAGGAAGGGTGGAGATCTATCTGTAACCTCCCCAGAACAGCTTACACTTAGCTACCTTTTAACATTTCTCATTAAACCAGTTGATTTTTTTTGTTGTTCACAGAGAGATGCTGGGACAGGAAGAATATCACAGACAACTCAGAGCCCATTACTTCTATTATAGAAAAATCATTAGAATGAAGTTGTAATTTCTGGTAATGAGCTGCCAGGACTTGTCAAAGTTATATGTGATGCTTGTAGCACCCTGAGCCATGCAGAGCCTGCACAGAGAAAACTGTTTCACTAGATTCAGCCTGAACTCCATTTGCCAGCTCAGCACTCACAGAACTGTTCACTCTTTCTTGGCATGTAGTTTTGACAGCTGAGGGAGCTTGGCAGTCTCAGAGGAGAAAGATTTTTAATGGAAAAGTGCCATGACCCAGTGAGCTGGCTAAAGAGAAAGTACAGACTGTAGTGAAGATGCTTGCTTGTGTTTTTGGAAAATTACCTGAACCTGTCCTCTTTCCTTACTAAAGAAGAATGTAACTGTCTGGAAAGAACCTTAGTGGGCTTTCTTGAGTACCAACAGATTGTACACTTTTCTCCTCACCATCTCACGGATATTCTCACATCTGGAAGTTAACTTGCTTCTATCTCACTGTAATGCTTCTCCTTCCTACAGAAATGGAAACCATTGAGAATGAGCAAAAAGAAACATTTTGACCTAATCTTTCTTGGTCAAGACAAGATGGTAAGGTGGTAAAGGTAAGCTGAGCAGATAGGTTAAGTCAGTAATTTCAAAACATTTTCCCTTCCCAGAATACTCAGCTGGGCTGGATTCCTCACAGCCCATGGTGCCAGACAGTGTGCCTGGTACCTGAGCAGTCCACAGCAGCCACATCCTGCCACCTGCAGGCAACAGCAGCACCCTTGCCTTTTTTCCCCTACCTGCCCCACACCTTAAATGATTACTGATAGTCAGAAATGATCCTTCAAAGTTTATGATGGCCTGTTTAAAACAGCAGCATTAAGATGCCTAATATGAGAATCAACTGTTGCAACAATGATTTTGAGCTAGCCACTGCAGAGAGTTAGGCAGCATTAAGTACCATGCCAGTCATCACAAAATAAACTTCAGCATTCGGGAGTGGCCTGAATTGAACTGTAAGTAAAGTAATTCTCTGCAATCAGAACATCAGGACTGGTAAAAAAGGAAGTTTCTATTATCTGAGGCATTTAATCCTAGTAAGAATACATTTCAGGTCCTTTTGAAGATTACTCATTGCAGTAAACAAATCCTTCAAAAAGCTGTAACTACCCAGTCCATTCCAAAACACACCACAGTGGGATATTATCTCTACAAGCACAGCAACAGAAGCATCACGATTTCCCATCATGGACAACAAGCAAGAAATGGGAACATTCTTGTCCTGCTGTATGCAACCTCATGGAACACTATGCCCTTATTTGAGGAAGATTATATCCTCCTTTCCTAGCTTCAACTGTTTCTGTACAGTCTTTCCCACCACTTAATTTGCCAACTTCATGCATCTGAAAGAGTGCTCCATTTTTTGCAGACCTTTTAGCCTACTAGGGGTTGTAACCCCTAGTTCAAAGTGCCAACTTTCTTTGCAAGTGTTTACAAGACATACATTTGTTAGTATTAATAAGGCATAACAAAAGACTCCTGGAATGAGGTAGCTACATTTTTACCACAGCTTTACCTGTACAATCTTCCCAGCCTAGAACATCCCTTCCAGTATTATGCAGGCAAAAGTGTAACATTTTTCAGTGAATTAAATCAACACAAGCATATGCTTAAAAAAACCAAATCAACTAAGCCAAACAGCAGCATTTCAGAGTAACAAAAAACTAATTCTAATATGAAACAGATAATTAGTAATTACAGCTTATTAATTTACTTACATTCACCAAATAGGGCTCTGCAAGCCAGCAGCACTCTGGAGCATTTTGGTTCTCAGCTGAAGTCACTCTCAGAAAAATCCCTGGCAGAGCTAAAAGTGTCTCAGGCCTTGCTCTATATCAATGTATTACTTGGAATCAGCAACACTTTCTGCTAACATATATAAATTAAAAAGCATTTCTGAGCCTCACCACATTCCTAGAAGCACCTCACACTGGTCCAGAGAAATAAAGCAGGCTGCACTGCCCATGGTCACAGGTCCTTTTCCATACCAATGTACAGAAAGACAATGTAACAGCATGCACACAAGCACAACTCCAGGGCATCTCAAGTCTTCATTAAAGAAACATTGAGGGCCTGCTGAAAATGAAGGCAATGGCATGCATTACACTAGCATTTAGCCACACTGCAGAGGTGCCAGTGCAAGAAGTGGTCCTGGCACTAAAGCTGACGCTCCAGTAAGCTCTTCAGAAGTCAGATCCTTCAGGCTTCTCTGAGACTCAGTTTTGAGAATTACCTTCCTGAGGGCAATGGGACTGGACCCTCCTTTCATACACTAGACAGTCTATGGCTTACCTCTTTTCTGCAAGGCACGGTCTCAGCAGCTGTACTTCCAGGACAGAAGGTGGCTAGAGTTGGAAGCCAGGAAGTGGCACATCCAAAAGCCCAAGGGAACAGAGAAATGCAAGAAACATGTCACTTGCCCATGAGCAAGCTCACACACAGGACAGGACCTTAATTACCATCAAAAACAGATGCATTCTCAGGAAGGACTGATGCTAAGAAAACTAACTGCAGTGTTATTACAAAATCCATTCCAGCCTACTAAAGAAGAAATACTAAATGCATATGGTCAAACTTTTTTTTTTTCCTTTTTTATTTAAAATATCATTATAACCAATTGACATACTAGATAACAATGTATACATTCCAGTGGTGCACATGTAACCTATGGCATGAATGATTAAAAAACCCACAACATTCTCAGTAATGCCCCACCAACAGCTTATTTGGAGGGAATAAAGGAAAAGCAGAAAAAAGTATCAAATGTGGGGAAGAAAAAATTTACAGTTTTTCCCAGTACTTTTAATGGAGTATCTTTCCCTTCATATTTATTGGGACAAAACAAAACTAAGAATATACTTCAAAAGGGGCAGAAAGAATGACCACAATAATTAGGGTTTTGTTTTTTTCTCAACTTTAGTAATAAAAGTTAAAGAACTCTCAAAAATAGACTAGATATTGGGCCTACAAAAGTAATTCATCTGTATGCAAAGCTTACCAAGAATTATTCCTTTTGTAAAATGTAAAGGATGAGCTGACATTCCTAGCTATGTTTACCTGCAAAACCAGACTACAATAATAAAAATCACCAATTTACAGCTAACACAATATTCTAGATGTACATAACTGTACACAAGCTATATAATACACATGAACACCTTACGTGAAATATATAAGAAACATACTTACTGGTATCGACTCAACATTGGCCAACAGGCTTATTTTTCTAAAGGAAGTGTACTTTTCTATTCACATTCAGTGTAGTTCCAATAGCAAGGGTTAGCTTTGCTTACTTAAGAAACGTAGAAAGTTTGTGTGAGGTAGTTCAAGAAAATCTAGCTTAAAACTTTTAACTGCAGAAGTAGAAACACAATGTGATCTGATTCATAACACACTTCTGTAATGCAGAGATATCTAAAGAGGAGAAGGGAGTGGAAGAGATCACTTAAAATACCACTTTTATCAGTGCCCTTAGCGAAGAATAAATTAAGTGAATTGAAAATTTGGGTAAGCAGTAGTCTCATCACATTTCTTCATTAAACCCTCTCTGATCTTACTGAAAAAAGACAGACAACTGTCCTTAAACTCCAGTCCTCAAACTAAATGTGTAAGAACCAAAATACTGATGGGAAAATGAAATGTACCGTGGACAAGCTGCTGTCAACACAAACCAAAACACATGTAGAAACAGTAATTCGCTTCCTTTAGCAACTCAAAACAGTTGAGACACCTTCTCTCCACCTTCCTCCATAACTTAACTGAGAAACATTCAATGTCATATGCTTTGGATGATTGGCAGAGTAGGAACCATCCTCCTCTATTAGCTTTCTGGTAATTTTTCTTTATGCAATGTTGAGATAAATGCCATATACATTACTGCAGGGGCATTATGTTCATGCAAATGCCTGTCAAGGTGCTTAATTTTTGCCCTCTAATGAAATAGCCTATGTGCAGAAATGCAATTTTCTATAAAACAAAACCACATCAGTCTCACACGACTTCCTTGGACCCTGAGGCAGCAGAGGGTGCTGTTGCCACAACCACCTCAGATGCAGCTCACCAGACCCCACCTAAATTCACACCTGGGCTGGCAGGGGGGCTTACCAAACCATTTATGCTGTTACCATCTTTGTGGCTAGCTCGGATTCCTATCCAGAAAGAAACTACTGCATATACTGCAGCAAGGTTCTTCTAAACTAAAAAGCCAAGCACAACACCTACATTGGGACAAGTGCCAGGTCTGTTCAGCTTAGCAGAATGAAATGAATGCACAAACCTGGTCAGTCAGGTCAGATTGTTCAACTGATGGGTACTGCTTTGGCAGTCCAGCTGCTCACACCTTAATACACAAAATCCCTCAATTCTACAAAAGGAGAGAAGCTGTTTTATTTTTGATGCCTACCACAGCTCTAAACAGAGAAGGCAGAAATTAATCTCGTTACTATTGCCCAACTTTTAACCTCACTTGACATAAGAAATGAGACAGCTCACTGTAATTCAATCCCAACCAACTCCCAATGGATTGGAAGAGCTCTGCAAGAGGAAAGTTGCATGCACTTCAGTGAAACCTGTTGTCATGAGAAGGTTTTGGAATCACAGACTAAAATAAAGCTTAGTAATACTTTAAGATCATTCAGTGTATTAGATAGTACAAGATCTAACAACATAGGACTAGACAAAGCTGAACTCTAGGTACCCATTTGTTTACTATCTGTGGCAGTGTACAACCATCTATGAAATAATTTTGTATTTCAACAAACAAAAAGGGTACTTTAGACTAGCATGTTGTTGTGACAATTTGATTACTGAATCTATTTTCTTGTCTTTGTAAAAAGTAATGCTGCTATGAAGATGGTGCCAGAAGGGAACTCTAGGTTCCTGCAGGGAAAACTCCGACCTTACTGAAACAATCCCTTTAAACACAGATCACTCACACAGCAATGGGTTGCAGCAGCCAGTCCAACACATTCATTCATCAGCTCTGCCTTAAAAGCAGAAAAATTCAATTCTCCTTAGAACCACAAACACAGTTAAGATACTATTGTTATTACACTGTAGTAAAAGCCCAGTAACTATTTCACTCAGTATTAATTTTTAAAGCAATTTTTCTTAAGGACACTGGAAAGTGATAGCAAAAATTACTTTAAAGTTTCAAAGTATTCAGTCACCACTGCAATCCAGAGGGGTCATAAAAAGTACTGTTCTATCAACAAAAATTTTGGCTTAAATCACAGCTTAAACTTTGATAAAAAATTACAAAACAGACTGTTCTGCTGGTCTCTGTCAAACTTCAGCAGATTTTCTGTGTTTCAGTGCTAGATAAATCCAAACATGTCCAGCCTATTCTGAGGTAATATACCATTTGGCAGGATCCTGTAGAAATAACTGCCTTAACAAATGTGGTTCAGAAAGGCAATATTGAAATATTAGATACAAGTGAGGAAAGCAGAATTACACGCAGACACACTTACCAGCAGTCTAGCCAGGCCAGGAAAACAACTGTGGAGTTTATCAACTTAGTCATCTTTGAGACATTACCATTCCTTGTAACCCTATGTTTTTAAAAAAGACACATTAGATATTGAAAGCATTACCATCATTTCTATTTTTCTGAAACTTACTGCAAAGATAGATTTTCCTCTTTCTATCAGAATGTAAAAAAGATATCTATTTAACCCAACCAGCAGAAGGAACCACACTGAAGAGCATCAGTCATTCCTGGGTGACCTCTGTAGCCAGTTACATGATTAGCTTATGCTCTAGGCCTGACAAGACTTCTGTATTTTTTTAATGCTCATTTTTGTGAGCACTATTAATTTCAATTCCTTGTCACATTCTAATTCACTACACAAAATATGCACCTACACAAGGCAATCAATTATGCAGCCTAGCTTCACTAAAAATCTGCATTTTCTAAAGGAATAAATTCGGAATGATTGTTTAACTCATACATAAACTTAAGTCAGTTATACATAAATCATTCTGTAAATATAAAATGTAAACAGTTAAAATACTTCTGTGAGGAGCAGCACCATCTTTCACGACTATTTAGTAACTGTTCTACATATTTCAATGTATCTTTTGTTTAAAAAGGGTATTGAAACCTGGAGCATCAGTGCTGAAAACTACTGAATATTTCTGACTTAAAAAGAACCATTATTATGATTTCTGCTACACTGGTGTCATGGTGAAATGAAAGAGATAAATATTAATTTATACAGCACTACTTCTCCCGCCTTTGGAAGGCATATATTGCTGACTTGATGCATTAACTACAGAAATCCTGAGGTTCTCCTACCACTTAATGGTTTTTAGATATGAGTTACTGTTGGTGGAGAAAGAACAGCTGAAGTTTTGCCCCTATTGCATTCATGTCGTTCCCTCTTCTACACAAAAAAGAGCCTACCTAAGTAGACAAATTAGTAAGAAATAAAACTCCCAAGAATCACATATGACATGAAAGTACAGCTACAGCATACTTATCTTCCCTGCTGGCAATCTAGACTTCCTGGATACACTTTGTTTTGTGTGTACAAAAACAGGCTACAAGCTAGAAGTAAACAGTTTATTTGCATTGCAATGTATTATTCATGAAGTATCCTCATGTTTTATAGTGATCATAGGATTTGGCATGCCACAGCTTTGCAGAAAATGCCACATTACTTTGTTAGGGTAGCTATTTCTGCAGCTTTGAAGATATGCTTTGCTTTCTTAAGTTTGTAAAACCATTCAGATGAAGTTACTTTGCAAAGGGTCGTATACTTTTTATCTAAAAAAATTCACTGGTTGTTGCTTTTGCTGAAGTCTTAAAGGCAAGTGGTCAAAATAAAAGCATTTTGTTTGCTGCCAGCTCAAAACTACAGCTGGCTGCACTGAATTCTCTTCTCCCTCCATCTGCACATGGACATATATGACCAAGCATAAAACTTTGAAGGATATCATGAACAAAACATTTGGAATAAATTCTAATTAAAAAATTGAAACCTATAAAATCTTAAATAATTAATTATATGGTAATGACCACAACATTAATATGTGCTTCGATAAAACAAATCTTACAAATTCAGTAAAAAAAGATCAGCAGCATAAAAGTAAAGCAAATATGCAGATTTTAAAACCACAATAAAAATTATCAGGTTTAATATTTTACAGTTAATTACAGCAAAAAAGTGGCTGCTTTTAACACAACTTACAGTTTAAATTACAGCACTTTATGATGAATTCT
Organism: Chaetura pelagica; assembly: GCF_000747805.2. Lineage (NCBI taxonomy): Eukaryota > Metazoa > Chordata > Aves > Apodiformes > Apodidae > Chaetura > Chaetura pelagica. The sequence continues at coordinate 629,155 of NW_009953694.1, read as the reverse complement.
ACAATTATTTTTGAAAAAACACTCAAAAATGCCACCAAATTTTAAAGGTGCCCTATTAATGACTAAAAGGACCCCCCCTCCCACCCCCCAAAAGACCAAGTAGTCATCTACAGCAACCCAGAGGTCCAGCTGAGTTTTCTAGACTGCTGTCTGTATCAGAGGCCAATGTTGGATCTGTTGACATTGAAGACACATCATTGACAGATGACGATGAAGATGGATGTTGAGAGCCATTGATCATTGCTGCACCTGTGCTATGAGAAACAAAACAGCAAATCAGTTGCAGATGGTTGCATGGTTTAGTACTTGCATTAGTCTGTCACTTTCTAATAGTCATTACTTTCTCCTGTTCTGTCAGATTTGAAGAGATGCGTCTCAATCCATTGTCGAAGTAAATAAAACCCACAATATTTTAACATAGGGCTTAATGAATGGGATGTCAAGAGCCACAGAGCCCACATGGCACTATACCTGTCAAATTACAAGAAATGCTAATGGCTAAAAATCACAAACACAGACAATATTGCATAAAGCCAGAGCTAAGATATCCTACCAAATGTTGAGATCCAAAGCTAGAATTATATCTACATATTTAGATAAAGAAATAAGAGAACTGGTTTTTTCCTTCACACTAGGAAACGGCTGATGTTCAGCCACATCGTATACTTTCAATCTCAGATAATGCAGTGATTTTTAAGTCTGGACTTCAGTGAACTCTGAACAGAGTCACCACTAGCTGTCCAACTCTTGCTGTCATTTTTCAACAGTGTACATGGAGTCCTATCAAAGTTCAGCCAACAGTCCCATTTTGCTCCAAAATTCAGCAACAGTTTCTGAAAGTGCTCTGTATTTTTCTTTTCTGTTTAGAGGCAGACTACCTAGAAATTCAAGTCAGACTACCTAGAAATCCTGTTTCTTTACTTAATAGATACAAGTAGGGGTTATATCTTTATTTGAAAGTACACCAGCTAGAAGTGACACATCTAACCAGATTATGGCAACAGAGCACCAGTACCTGCCAAGATGTTTCTTGATGACTGAATAAAGCACCAGTTAAACAGGGTCAAAATTAAAAAGGAATTTACCAGATTAATAAAAAGATACGTCAACCCCATACATTCCATTCCAATAAGCAGTTTCTCAAACGCAATTCAAGAGGATATTGGTCATTTAAGAGCCATATTTTGGAGCTAGGTTACTCTTTCCTGACCTAAAACTCAATGCTTTCTACTGTGCTTTTATTGTAACCAACCTAAAGGGGCTGGTTGTCCACGTATAACCCCATTCTTGGTCCTCTCCTCCAGGTCCATGACTTCCTTGTATATCAACTCTGAAAACAGAGATAGAAAAGCAAAAAATTAATTTGAAAACCCAAGACTGGATTAATGATTAATTCCTATTGAAATGTAAGTTTAAATTTCATATGTTTATTACTGCTCAGAATTAGTTTTGAACAATACACTGTAGAGGCTAGAGAACAACTGGCACATGACAGAAAAATGTACAACTCTTCTGTCGGAGCCACAACGGGCTGGCACTCTCAAGAACCCACTGACATGACTTTGAGACTCTTTTGTCCAGGCTCCTTGGGGACCTGTGGTTAAACTGGTTCTTTATAACCATTCAATTTATATCAATGACTTTTCTGTACAGATAAATTGAATCAGTCTTCAAAGGAATGGGTAGGAACAAGCCCAAACAACACTGCCATGCTCCCAACAAACATCTGCAACTACATTTCCACAGCAACAGCATCTAAAGGTCCAGATCACCATGAAATGGAATATAACATTGGCATGTAAGTAGCCACTCCAAATGAAAGCAGCAACTTAATCTTCCAGTTACAGAAGTTACTCATCCTTAAACAGGTTAAAAGTGCTTGTAACATGAATCATACATCCTGTGTACTGGCCAGGAGGTTTTTAGGCTAATTACCCAGCTTATTACCCAGAAAAGACCTAAGTCATGAATCTACAAAAGGAACAACAGAAGAAAAGTACTAAAAAACGTTAAATGCAGCTTATAAGAACTGACCGTCACAATACTGCTTCTTATCTGTCACTGGCAAACTAGTAGAATGTACAGTTTGGGGGAAAAAAAAAACAACAGCATTTAAGAATTATGATTTCAAGGACTATGGGAGCCTGAAAAGTAAATTCTATATTGCTTGAAACACCCTCAGCACATCTGCTTCAAAAGGGAAATAACTTACTCTGGAAGGAGGATGGCAAAACAATTTCCACAGCTCTCCCTCCCTCTCTGCATTTAAGATTAAAACTCAGTTGCTAACAGAAAGCAACTTAAAAGTGTGGTAATATTAGATTTTACAGACTTGTGCCCATTACCAGCCAACACAATCAAACTGTCAAAAATTATTCAGGAAACATCTCCCCTGTTTTTGTTTTTGTTTTTTTTTTCCTCTGGAGAGAAAAAGGTTATACAGGTCTAATATCCCATTCTAGTGCTCAATGCACTAAATTCTTGCTTAAATGTAACATATATATGCTGCACAGCAACCTCAATCTGCATTTTTTCTTAGCACTAGAATCTCTGCAATAACACCACATCTTTTAGAAGTAATTTAAAAATTAAGCACAAGCTTTACAAGTAACAAAGAGCTTCACCTTAGACTTCATCATTTTACACCTCATATACGATTAGGGAATACAGATACTGAGCATGAAAGATCAGACTCTTGCAGGTATGAGTCTTACTTTATACTGTGATCCTTTCCACACCTCAACTCCAGCTACTTTATCAAGATCCCAAAGGTGAAAACCATCAGCATCTTCATAACAACTGCAATTTCACTATCTCACCCTTTACGAGCACTTTCAAATCCTCTGCTTGATTTAAAACAATACAATTATTGCAATTAGGCTCTTCACGTGAAGACTAGAGCTTCTACTTCAGACTCACATCACTTAAACTCCTGCATCTTTTTCACTGCAGCAGTTATTCCAGAAGAGTTACTCTCTCTAAAAATGCTGCCCTATGGTTTGCAAAAGGTGACTGAGCAGGTCTTAAGTTCACTACAAAGGTTCAGTGCTTTCACAGGAAAATTTTTAGTGTCACAACAATCAAGACATTGTGAAGCACTGATCTATTCTCTTGCCATTCCAAGAAGTTTAAGTAAATACTACTATGTTGCTCAGAAGCACCTAAATAACAGTTATTGTTGGGCCCCAGACTACTCCTAAAAGCCATATTATACTCTAAAATGCCCTTCTTACCTTTCCATTCTTCTATCGTGTGCTCTCTTTCATCTAATTGCTTATCTGGTATCTTTGGTGGAGGCTGAAAAACAAAACTAACTCATGATAAAGCAGTTAAACGGGATATAAAACCAGAATAAATGAAAAATGAAAGTAAACACTCAGAATATGAACCTCATTTAAATATACTGTATTTATATGGTCACATATTATCTCATACTTGGACTCTGCTTATTTTCTACAAGGTACTACATGTTTTAAAGTTATTCTGATTAGCAGATTTGCTTACATTACTGTAATAATTAAACTAGAAACTGAACAGTCAAGTAAAAACGCTCCTAAGTGCAGCAGTCTCCAACCCAACCAGCCCTTTCTACCTACTTACTGTTAATTATTAAGTTTTTCCTCTGGCTATTATAGATCAGCAGAATTCTAATTGCATCATTTAAATTAAGCAACTTTTTCTATTTTTACTGGGCCACTTTCATTTTTTTAAAAATGTCACTTTCCTCATAAGCTGAAATTCTCCTGAAATTAACTTTTAAAGAACAATTTTTAAGTAATCCCTTTGTTCATTAGTATTAATAACTGAAAGCTCAAGATCTTGTACTCAGATTTTGCTGAAACACTTATTTCCTAGTTTAATAGTACTATCAGTTGCTACAACTAATAAAGATATTCCTCTCATCCAAGAGTAAGTACCTTAGAAACCTGTCAAGTGCAAATAAACCACACTGAAGTGAGAAACTTAATAAAATAGAACCATGCATATAAGATTTCATAAAATCAAAGAATTATTAAGGCCAAGCTGGCCTCTTGGAGTTTCTACTTTACTTCCTCTTATTTGGATTTCAGATGCATTACTACATGTCCAGATTATATACATTTATACACAAACACACAGATGCAGGTACTCCAGTTTGCACCCATTCCTGATACTTTATCATATAAACACATCAATCAATGATAATAAGAACCATTATGATTCAGTTCATTTTCTAGTGAAATGTGTAGATAATACACTAATCTTCTTTCAAGCATCACAATAAGTTTGCTTTAGTACAGTGCCTTCCTAATCAATCAGACACCTAAAACAAGAACTTACAGCTTCTGCTTCTGATGGATCGTACCAAACATTGATGTATGGGTGCTGCAAGGCTTCATCCACAGAGATTCTTTTAGAAGCATCTATAACCAGCATTTTTGACAACAAATCCCTTGCTTGACTTGCTGCAAAAAGTGACATTTTCTATTTAGAATAGTGTTGTATATAGTGTACATAATACAGTATTTCAAAGCTCTTAAGGAGAGGAGACTCAGAGTAAATAAATTCCAGTTTAATATCTATGCAACCCTTACATAATTTGGCATTAAGAAAAGTGGCCCATTTAATGGGGGAAAAAATGTTGAAGAGAATATTACAGGTGGGAAAGGGATTGGACATGTTTCATTATATGTTTTCAGCATACAGTGCCCCTTGGCATGACATCCTTCTGTGAATTATAACTCAGCTGCCAGTACAGCCCTGTCTGGAATAACAGTGGGCAAGCACCTCCTACCCCCCTCTTACAATCTATGGGGAGAAAACTGTCATGTACAGTTAGTCACATGACACATCAGTCACAGAAAATATAGTGACTCTGGGACCCCACTGAGTAGGTGACTTTTAGAATCAGTAAGTTCTTTCAGTAACTACAGGGTAACTATGTATTATGAACAGTCATAATACATAGGAATATTCATCCCTAGAGAAAGAGGAGTGGCTCTGCCTACAAAACTTCCATTCCACCTTCCCCCTGCTCTTCTCTAAATCACATTGACATTTGTCATTGAGAGGAATAGATGTGCTCCTTTTCTTATACAGGCATCTCCAGAATACAAGCTGTTTCAGAGAAGATAAGAAAGTAGAGGAAAGCATACACCAGAATGTGTGTACATTGTATATAAATATAATAATATTTAAATCCTTAGCAAGATGATGATATATAGTGAATAAAACCAAGATATATTTCTGTTTGAGATATCACAGTTTAAAAACTTTGAAAATATACAAAACACAGAAGACAGACCTTACCTTTAAGCTTATTGTGCTCAGAGTCGGCTGGGAAAAGGACATCTGGAAAGAGTTTTTCAAAACTATAACCAGCATATTTAGGTCTGTTCTCCACATAAGTTCGGACTGTAGGCTGTAATTTCTTCATAAATTCGGGACACGGTGTCCCTAGCTGCTCTATGACTTTATTCCATTGATCAATATCTAAGGTTACACAGCTAAGAAAAACACTGTGTCTGATTTTCAGCTAGAAAGTTATGTTAAAAACAGATAAAATATCCAACAGAGAGAACACACAATATTATAATAAAATATCAAGTTAATCATCATTAATTAGGACTACCTTTTTGGTGAAAACAGTGAAACAAAGCAAGACTGTGACAGAGTAATCAAAGCAGTATGTGTTTTACTCAAAATAATCATTAACTAGCAAAGGATATACTTCTGAGAAACCGAGAAAATTAAAAGACTCACAAAATGTAACAAGTGAATTTAAATAAAGGCCTTATTTGGGTTCTGGAGAAGAACTTACTTACTGATCTAAACATGTATTCATAGTCAAGCTACTATGCATCACCAAGGCACTCGTGAGAACTGCCCCATGTAGGTGCTTTGTCCTTTGTTCTCACCTGGACCTCTCAGACCAGTCCTGGACTCTCCCAAGTCAGGGATCTTTCACCAATGACATGCAACACGAATGGACACAAAGGGTGAAATCGTGGCCCACACAGGTCAACAACAACAACTCTGTCAGAGACTGGAATGCACAAGTTAAAGAGTTTCAAGGACACATAAGAAACATCTTAAAAGTTTACATAAGGTAAATGGGAAATTGACCAGTTAACAGCAGAAAAATTTAGTATGTGTTACAAAGTCAAAAAAGGAACGTTTGGCTCAGGAATTCCTAGTTGCAGATGGTTAGATACTGGAAAAGAGCTCAGGTAAAATTTTATGCATGCTTATCTCATTCATATATTCTACCCAACTTTTTTGGCAACCATCGAAGACAGGATTTAGGGAATACCTAAACCTTCAGTTGGATGTAGCAGGCTCCCCTCCTGCATTCTTAAAACTTAACAGCAGACCCTTATATAAGGATTTTCAGGCTCTACGGTGCTTCAGTACAGGCCTTGAAAAAGAACCATTTACACTGTATGGCACTGAGCCTATATTGAAAAATCATGCTCGTAAACCAGATGCATAAAGCTAAGCATGGTGCAGCTCACCCAATGACAGAGCTGTGTGAAAATAAGGATGCCTTGGATCTCCTCCCTGTGGCTCAAAATCCTCACCCAGTCTTCACCCCTAAATGGTACTATATCAGTTATTAAACAGTTAACCTGCAGGAAAGCAGAAAAGATTTATGACGGCATCTAAAAACTGGAGTGTAACTACTAGTAAAACAAGTAAGATGCCAAACTTCATTTAGATCCATTAATTTTAGAGTTTCACCTCTATTTGCTTGCAGTAGCCTCTCTGAGGTACTGTTCACAGGACAATCCATTCAGCTACTACCAAGCTACTCATGGAATAAAAAAAGTGCCAGATATTTCTGAAAGCTGTTTACAAGATCATTTTTGCATACAAAATAAAAAACAAAACACCTCCAGACTGTAACTACTGTAGTTGGTTAGGAATTTTTTGTAAACATTCCTAGAAAATCTAAAGAAGGATCATAACTAACATGCTCGGATACTAAAAACACACAAAAATTATCTCGAAAGCAAAAATCTATGCATGCGAATCGCTAAAACACCACCTAAACAAAAGAAATAAATCTTCAATGTGACAACATCCAAAAGCAATGCACAGACACTGTATTAAATTGGAAAATGAAAAGGGGGAGGAGGAGCGGAAAGGAAAAAGAAAAAAATAAATTGTTTGCCCAAGTGGTATTTTGTTCATCTTGGTTAGCATTAATCTCTAAATACAGTCATACATGCTCCGTTGTGGGTTTGCTTTAAATGGTATAACTGTAGACATTTTTGCAGCTTCCTAGAATTAAGATAATGAACTTGCAAATTGTATTTTGAAAAGGCAGTTTAAAACTAGTATTTTAAAAATTAGAACCACCTTAATCTGGAACTGTATTGTTGCAGTATCTTTTGACCTTTTACAACTACTTCCTAGGCCAAAGGTAAGGATACGATCTGTACCAGGAAATAAAACACCACCTTTGATCATTTCTCCCATGATGCACCCAACTGACCAAATGTCAACTGAAAACAAAATGCAATGATATTAACATAAAAGAGAGTTATTAAAATAAATAAAATATCTAGACACACACATAACATAAAGTGACTATAAAAAGCGTGTGTAATGAAGATGAGTGAAGGTGAATGTATGCTAACTACAGGACCAGCAGAGACTATGTCCTACTGCTAGATGCAGCCTGAATATAAATGAAGTTCTTAAAAATTTTCTCAAGTGTATCACAAGAAAAATCTATGTTCATTTAATAATAAAAAAAAAATTGTACAATACGCATTTTCATGACACAACATCAATAAAAAAGCTTAATCACTTCCTAACTAATTCAACCTGCTGCAGCAGCACAAGGATACAGTCCCTTCCTGGAAAGAGGATTTTGTGGCAAACCATTTCGCCCATAATGCACCCCACAGACCATAAATCCACTATGTTTGTAGCACAAAAAGAAGGAAAAGCAAAGCAAACGGTCATTTAAAATTAAAAGAAGCGTAACGTGACTGCATCCTATAAACTGCAGAGACAGCACAGGAAGAAGAGCAAGTCTATATTAATCAATGAAAACACATCAAAATACACTGAACATAAGGATTAGCTTTTAACTGTCTCAAATACAAGGCAGAAAAACATCCTTTTGTTTAACATCGTGCTAGAGCAAGAGCTAGAGCACAGAGGGAGAGAGATACACACAAATCAAGCAAAGTAAAGCCCTTCAAGCTTTGAGGCTTGCAAAGCTACCTCTGCTAATAGACTCAATTGATGCAAAGATAACTGTATTTCTTTAAAGTAATTTTATTGTTGTGGTTGAAAGAATTTTAGAAGTAGCTAAGTAATCTGACCTTTAAAAATACTGTATACCTACAGAGTTTATACTTTTAGGGGGAGAATTAATAGGTTATTACACAGGAATTACAATTTACCATCAAGTATTTTCTAAAAGTCAGATTACAATGTATCTCTCTCTCCCTTTAAATAAAAAGCCAACACAATCAGTAAAAGATCACAGAATTTTAGAGGATCAGTTAATGACAATATTAGTATGCTCCTAAAAGATCTTCAGTTACAATTACTTAAAAGCATTTATCCAGTTATGCTGAAATAACATCTTATGCAAAAGAAAAACTCAAAACCAATTTTAAAAATGGAAAACACATTTTCTAACATTACCATGAATCACTCAGGGACATACTCAAAGATGAACAGGTTACTTTTTAAAGGTATGTCATTTTTTTGTTTGCTTGCTTTTTTTGGCTTAAGCCTGAATGCAAAAGTTTTCTTGAGGTCATAGTAATGAATTTGTATTATTAATACTTTTACATCAATCATGAGACTTGGAATTTCAATTAAGCAGATAAGAAGTGGATTTAAATGGTAACAATTGTACTAAAAATTACATTAATAATTCTGAAGGAGCTCAACAATGTCAAGCAAAAAATGTTGCTTCTTATTGGAAACACTCCTTCCCACTTATTTACGAGTTCCTCTAAAATAGTATCTAAAACACATGATAGGAGATCATAGTTGTACATATTAATAGGTCAAAATTAAGGGCCTGGTTCATTTAAAAAATGATAGTCAATATTTTATCATTAATGTTGCTTTTTCTTTAGAAATGCTTTTCAGACACTTAAGAAAAGTACATAGTCTTTGGCTTACAAACCCAAATATATGAACCCAAGTTTTGCATTTAACTTTAACAAAATTCTGAATGTTGACTTTTTCACCTGCAAAACAATCTCCTGCCATCACAAACCAAAATATACCCAAATCTATTGTAATTAGCTTGTGTCCAACATGATAAATATGATGCCCAAAATTACAGGGAGAAGTCTAGAAAAATAAATGAGTCAGTGACTTATTGTCATGCCTTAGAAGACAAATTACTTCAGAGGTAAAGAAAAACATTGGAAACAATTCCTCCTCTGGTCAACCAAACTTGTGATCTTTGGGGGTGCTTTGGTATACCGTGTTCATTATCAAAGAAAATAATTTTGTAAGACTTTAACTCCTGTGAATTCTTCTGCAGAAGACAGTAAAATCTTACTACAGATTTGAAAAATCTTTTTTAAAAATCAACTGTTTGTCATATCCACTATATCCAAACATGCTTTACCTCCTCCAATATCAAAACCCATATAGAATTTAACTCTATGATTAGTTTGTCCTAGATCTTTGCAAGTTTTAAAGCAATTAAGGATTTCAGATGTGCATATAGGATCAAAAGAACACTACTCTGCAGTAGGTATCTCAGTCATCAAAACATGTATTGATATCGTCCTACGTAAGTTCAGC
>NW_009953694.1:611637-619349 GCF_000747805.2 Chaetura pelagica | reverse complement strand
ACCAGCAGTTAGTTGTCAATTTTCAATAATTAACTCTAAACTAAATAAGTTAACTTTTAATTTAATTACGGGTTTAAAGGGCTAAAATAGGCATCAATGGTAAAAGGTGGAAATCCTGGTCAGCCCATGGTTCTTATTTTTAAATACATCGTTTTTACCTGTCTCCTTCCCCTCTGCTGTCCAACCACAGTTTGCTTTGGAGAAGACATGATAGTTTTTTATAAGAATGGCAGTTTTTATTTATACTTTGCAGCACAATTCATGCTTGCTCAAGGAACAGGATTATCACTAGCATGACAGGGGGCTCTAGAACGTAATCAATTTAACTCCAATAATAACCTATGCAACATTTTAGCGCAAAGAGTGTTTCAGACTTTTGCAACTCAAAGTTACTTATTATTTAAAAGAAAAAAGTAAACTGGGAAGCTAAGTAAAAACCTACTGTGACTCCCACTCTATCAATTCTTTCTGTAAGGCAGCTGTATAACTCAGACTAAACTTTCATGTTCTTTAATCCAGTCTTTCTCAACTGGCCAATGTAAAGTCTTGAAGAAAATAAAATAAAGAAACTTAAATACATGCTTTCTACAAAACTTTAGCAGTTAAAAAAGTAACTTTAAGCTTGCTCCACTGAAACTGACTTCTAAGTTACTGGAAAAATAGCAAACCATGGAGATCACTGAAGGAATGTACATCAACTCACTCTCACTAATGTGAAATAAAAACATTGTGAATAAACATTTATCCTCACTCCTTAAAGCCAGCTTCTTTCATTGTTAGCACTTACAGAACCTATTCCTCTTGACTTTCATAAACTACAATCAAATCAACCTTGTGCACAGCACAGATATAATTTACACACAAACTGAAGTCACTCACTGTAATGCTATGCAGTTGCCAGGCAAGTTTGCAGAATGTACTAAGAATCCTGAAAAGGCAAGCAAGCCCCAGTTGTGTCAGTAACTCGAGGAGCCATGCCTCCCATCACCAGGAGACAGCCAACAAAGTCTCAAGCATCACAGCATCTCACAGGCCTTTTTGGAGGACTTATCAGCAGAGAATTTAATATACCTTCAGCACATGCTGACCTCTGTGCACTGTGCCTGCCCGAGGTGGAAACACTAAGTGAGCTGAACTGACCGCAGTGACAGTGGATCAATGAAATGGTGGAATTGGGGCTGCTACAACACAGTTTCAGGAATGACATGCTATTTTCTTCGGTTTCCTAAAGGCTACTAACTGTTTCATTGAGAAGATGCAATGTATTTGCATGTTTGCCTCAAATGCTGTATGCCTTGTTTTCTTGAAGAAGACATTGAGAGAAGGGCAACAGAGCAAGAATAATTACGAAGGAAGCGTATGCAATCAGAGGGACAAAATAAACAATTTTCCTTGGAAGTTTTAATGTACCTCAAAGAATCTCTGATGCTTCATGACAAAACCCGCATCTTTGTTTCAAGTGTATTATTGAATTGTTCTACAGCAACATTAAGAACTTAGTGCAACAGATTTAAAGTAGGTTGGTTTTAATAAACAATAATGCCACAGTAGGTAGTTTCAACTTGTTTGCTCCTCAGTAGCCTTTAAGTTCCCTACATCCTGAAAGGCTATATTGAATATAGTTATTTAAACATTACATTTAGGACATACATTTACTGATTAATTCCAATTTTTATCTTCATTAGGAATACAGGCAGGTGAAGGTGTATAAAGGTACATGTCACATATGCAGAAAATACATTGCCAGTTCTTCCTGGAATAACATTAATCTACCGAGCAAGTTATTTAAATTTTTAAACAAACGAGGCCCTCAATTTCTTCTCCTATTAAATGCAAACATTTCCAATGGGTTGAGTTGAATAAACAAATTGGTGTACCCAGAATCTGCATTTTGGTCACAAGGCTAATTTATAAAATTTCTACAGCTTGAAAAAAAACATCAACATGTAAAATGTGGTGTGCCAAACAAAAAAAAAAGCTATGCCAAAGAAAGACTATATTTGCTGACCGTTTTCTTTGTATCCCATCCCTAGGATGACCTCTGGTGCTCTGTAGTAACGAGTCACTACATAAGGCGTCATCATAAAACTAGTTCCTGCAGTTCTGGCCAGTCCAAAGTCAAGAATCTTCAAAGTGCAGTCTGACTTTACTACTATATTACTGGGCTTTAAATCCTTTAAAAAGAAACATCATATATGACTGCTAAGACAAGCACGAAGTACTCTGTGGTTCACATTTTTAAAAGATAACACTGCTTATATTAAATCCCACATACACAACTGGGTTATTGCTGTAACTGCAGTTTCTTTTCCCCTTGAATTAATTAATGTGCATTCAGCAGACTACAGAATTAATTCCCTCATTGTGCTTGTAGATTTATATAGCAATTAAGACAAGGAAAATACAAACAGCATTACAAGATGTGTTAGCAATTTCTGAAATAAACTGAGGTTAGTAAAATGTTAGCTCTGACTGAACGTCTAGAGACTGGAACAATGTTTATTACTACAATGCAGAGCACAAGTAACATGACAATTGCCAAAGTAATTTGGTGTCATAATCATCTTGATACATCAATTATTGAAATTATAACATTAATACTAAAAAGCAGAAGTTTTCTTTGCTTGTTGAAGCTGCATTATGTTTTGAATCCATGCAGACGTTTCTCTGAACAGAAAGAAAATCCCCATGCTCACACAACATTAGTTTCCCATTTAGGATGTAGTTTTATACTAATTTTGGTGACCAAACCTAAAAGGGCACCACTGAAAAATTGCCATAAATTAACAGTCATTAAATTGAAGTGGAAAATACCCTGATGTAGCTTCGGATCATTTAGATAGAAACTTGGTAACTGCATTCTCTTCACTTGAAGTCTAAAACCACATTGACAACAGTGGCTTTACTACATTTATTTATCCAGACACTAGACAGACATACTCAGTCATTATCTCAGAGGGATCCTACACACATCTGAATGTCACAGAGCAAATATTAGAGTAACTTCAGAAGAACTTTGCCATCATAAAATAATTCATAGCACACAGAACAACAAATAAGGCTTGGATTATTTCTGCCTATATTACACTAAGATTAATGTGAGAAAAAACAGAGATGAGGCAGAGGACTCCAGCATTCGAGCTGCAGGAATCTTCTGAATAGCTCTATCTTTGACTACTTCATGCAGACTTTAGAGTGGCTATCTACAAGATATAGGTAGTTTTCATTTGTACTTGTATGGCTTTTAGCAAACTCCTCAGAAAGCTAAGAAAGCTACATTAAAGACAAAACAGAAACTGCAGAAAAGAGTTCCAGAACAACAGAATTTTAAGGGGCAGTTAAAAGTCTTATTCACACATGCACTTCCAAATCACACAAAGACTCTGCAGGCAACTTTGGCTTAAAGGATTCTCAAACACCAGGAAAGAAGTATTATAAGGCATTTCAGATATTTAATATGCATGTTTCATAGTCTGCTACAATCCTGTTTATTAACAACTTTAAGAAGTTTTGGAAACTTCTCTTATTTTTGGAAACTTCTCTTATTATTTGGAGGATATTCATTGCACAATCCCAGGTGCATCTTCACAATATTAAATACACTCATCCTCCCCAAAGCTGCAGGATTAACACTGAAAATGTTAAGAGATCTTCCCTTTGCAAGAGAAAAATCACCACCAGAACAAACAGCAAAAGCTTATGGAGTACTGTCCATCCTTAATTTCTGAACATCATGTAGCTGTCATGAAGTCTAGGAACATGTAATTTGGAATACAGAACAGTCCTTCAAAATTATGGAGATGAGAGTTGACTTACACTGCATCCAAATTCATGCAGAACCAATAAACAAGAACTCAAAAGCTCCTATTAGAGTGATCAAGTTTGTTAGACTGTATAAATATACCAGGAACCTATACCAGACTACATCTCACCTACCCTAAAAAATGTAAAATGTCAGTGCCTAAAAATCAAGAAAATATTAATGGCTGTCTACCCATTAGCCAGCCAGGGGGTAGAGAGGGGCATCTCTGGAGGGGCATCCATGGCTTCTGTGGGCTTTTATCTTTCTAAAGAAAGATTTGTGTGAAAGACTTCAATTAGGCACCTTTGTTAAGTGCTCATAATGAGGCAGAATACAATGCTTCAGAGCCTCCATGCAAGATTAATGAGCTACTTTATGTTCTTCAGCAAGCCAGTGAGGCACAACTGCAACACTGATCATTCATCCTCCAGATTGTGCAATACAAATGAACCTGTACTTCTACACTTGCTGGAAACTTCATTTCTGCAAGATGTTTTGAACAGAAATATTCATTTGCCAACAGCCATTAAAGCCAGTGTAAAGCTATAATGAAATCCTTGCCAAGGTCAAATCTTTATCCACTGATGTGGTAGCTAAGTATGCACCCTATACCTTTTAGGTGAAATTGTCTAAAACTCTGTGTTTGATCTCTACCTTGTTCTGTGCCTCTAGTTTGCTATCACAAAATGACTTCTATATAAGGCAGGCAGCATCCACTGCTACTGGCACATATACACATTGTTGTATTTTTAGTCATTCACTGAATTTTGGAAAAGTTCCTGAGATCACTGCAGCTGTGTTAGAAGCTGAGGAACCCAGTTAAAAACCACGTGCAACCACCAACACCAAAAAAAAGCTACAGCATTATATGACACTAAAGAAGTACACTAGATTGATATTAAGAATGGTGGTTCCTGGGCAGCCACAGTAGTGCAGACTATGTTAAAGGAGTAATTGGTTTCAATAAAGTAATTAGCTTTAGATACTAAGGACAGTGGTGCTGAAAGCCCACAGAAGTGGTGTAAGTTAACTATTGCAGCCACATGGTCCACATGAAATATGCCCCTTCCCAAGAATACCCTCCTTGACTTCTGAGGTTTTGTTTAACTTGTTCTACAGAGAAACTGGATTTGATACTCTAGACCTTGATGTATAAAGGTGTACTACACAGAGCAGTTAAGTAATGCAAATGTTTTGTCTGAATATACTTATCTTCTACCAAAGTCTGAGAAGAATATGTCAGCTGAAAATCTCCCATGAAGACACACAAGCAAAATGTTTCTGTCCATATCCTTCAAAACCATAGCTATTGTATCTATAGTCTCTTTGGAATAGATTATCCCTGTGCTTCATACTACTTCACAATATGAAGCATTTCAAAGACTTCACCCATACTTACAGGGGCAGGAATTCTACCCTCAAAGCTATCTTTACTTGTGCCCACCAATTACCTGAGTAGTTACTTCTTTTCTGTAAACATACAGATGTTTACATTTATTCCTGACTTCTACAAGCTCAACGGTTTGATGCCCACTTTATAGCAATACACACAACCCTTGAAACAAGCGAAGGTTTAGAAGCTCCCTTTTGTCTGCACTAAGATACACAGAAAGAGACAGTTGTCTATACAATATGCAGCATTCCAAAGTAAAAAAGACCAAGAAAAACCCACAGCATTAAACTTGCATACCTAAGAACTGAAGAGATCAGAAAATGCAAAGCTACATACAAAACTGTTGTTTCAATTCCAAGGGGATATGCATTTGGACACAAAAGGCTGCAAAGTAGCAGTCATATGCAATATAATACCACAGCCGTGGTAAGTAAAGTATTCTAGTTTTGTCTGTCATTCCCAAAATAAAGCAAGAAGCCCACCAACCTGTCTCCATGTCCACATGCAGACTAAGAAGCACAGGGTGCAATGCCTGGTTGCAGGCAATGCTTCTGCCTACATTCCCTTGCCCACCTCTGTCAAACACAGCAGTTCAGGGCAAATTGCACACAAGGAGGAAGCCTTCACCTTCCCTCCCTGAGCTCTTCACTGGAATGTGGCAGCTGATGAGTACTGGCGAAGTACTAGTGGAACAAAAGGAAGCAGTGTTTGGTCATTCAAACCATATTCTCTATTCAAACAATTGTCCCAGTCTCATTGTGGGAAAAACAGCATCTTGAACAGGAGCATCACACTGCCAGAGCCATCTGGCAGGCCATTCAACACCTTGGTCACAATGAGATGGATCACTGAACTGGTCGAACATCCTAACAAGGCAATTCGCATGGGAGCACTCAGAGTTGCCATTTGTTACTTGTTTTGCTGTTTACATCATCCACAAGGAAGACTATATAGAAATTACTGGAAATATCACACTGGAAATATAACATGAGTAAGTTATACCTTGTGCAGCATTACAGAAATGAAAACCTGTCTGAGCAAATGCTTTGTGACACACAGGTGTATGGAAGTTCCACTTTCAGGTTTTTATCATTATCTGTTTATATGGACACTTCAGTCATTTATTCATTACTCTGCTAGTTAAAGCAGAAATTAAACAAGCAGTTCTTTCAAAAGATGGGATTTCAGGTTTGGTTACCAAAACAATAAAGGCACAGATGGTTTCAGATATTCATTTCTGCCATGACTACTAAAATAGACCGTTATGTAGAATCAGAGGAGGTAACGTAACTCACAGCAAAAATTTTTATCTGCTGTGTGCATCTTATTATGAAATAATTCAAAAGGTTCATTCCAGAATTAGAGTGAAAAAGGTAAATGCAATTATTTCCTTTCAGCTTGCTCTCTCTGCCTCTGAGACAGGTTACACACCTCCCTTTGCTCTCCTATTTCTGACTTTTTTCTGTCTTTTAAATACACTAAGAAAAAACAGGTGCAACGCAAAATGGACACAGTTAAGTTCACTTACCCTATGTATAATTCCAGCTGAATGAAGATGTTTGATACCACACAGCATTTGATAAAGAAGATAGGACATTCGTTCATGGTCTAGCTCCATCTGAATCACTTGGCAGAGATTTGCATCCATGAGCTCCATCACTATGTAGCTTATGAAGAAAAAGGAATAATAATCAGATAATACTGCCATTTTATTGTACTCTTTCCTTTGTTCACCATTCTGCATTAATATTTTTAAGTATAATTCTCAGCTTTAGTTCAAATCAGACTTACACGTCTTGAAATTCTTCAAGGGATTTTTGTGGTGTGAACACATTCAGTAAGCCAATTATCTGTAAGAAGGAGAGAAAGTATAACCGCACCATAGCCATAGCAAAGTTGCAAAGTCAACATTTCAAAAGCAACACCCAGTATTTTGATGTGAACCTCCTGCTACACATTGAAGCTCAAGATGTTCAGTGGCTCAACCAAGTCTCATATGCTTTAATAGGTGCTAATGACTTTAGGAAGAATATTTTTCCTTCATAAATCGCATAATCTAAAGACACTGTGTGTGCATTAACAAGATGATATTCAAAGCTTAAAATCTAAAGAAGTTAGTCAGTCTCCCCCTGCCTCTCACTTTCAGTTTGAAGAGAGCTGACAAGATTTTTATTGCATAAGAAAAAAAGAATTAGAAAATAACAAAGACTACCTAAGATATGCCACTTTGGAGAGAGTTGTTGCTTCACATTTGTCAATGGCAAAGACAAAACCAGATTCTTGGAGTTGCTTTAGGACATTTTCCAGTTGCTCAGAATGGATGGGACATGCAAAAACAGGTCAAGCTACTATTCATCAAGAGTAAGGCAGGCTTGCAGTATTTTATCATCATACAAATTATCTTATTAGGTAAAACTTCATTCAGAGAATCCACATATAAACCATCTCTAAGAAAAAATATACAGTTTTCCCAGGAAGCTCCTTCCCTAGCAGCCAGAGGGAGATTTTATCCTGCTG
>NW_009953694.1:585844-611502 GCF_000747805.2 Chaetura pelagica | reverse complement strand
CTGCTGAAGGGGAATTAAAAGCAAAGGTGAGGAAAAAGGCACACAGCTGTCTCTGAAGGGAAAAATGGTCAGTACCAGCCATGTGTAGCTCAACTCTGGTAGATTCATCACTTGTTCTCTCCCCATTTCTGTGATCAGGTCTACTCCACAGCTTCATAAGCATCAGGCACTTGCTGTTGTCACAACACAAGATTCTCACCTCATTCATGCACCAGGAAAAAAATTATTACAACTCTTTTTCTCCTATTTGTCTTGCAGTAGCAAGACAAACAAGGATGTACATACCACTCACGGTATTCTTATTTGTCAGCTGTCTTTTAAATGTAGCAATGTAACACTGACTGCCTTCCTCAGTTTGAAAGGGTATTTAAGGACTGGGCAGGTATTACAGTCAACAAGAACTCATCTGAAAGATCCTTCTGTACTTATAATGAACATACAAACAAGCAGTGAAAATACCTCTAATCTACAGAGGATGCCATTGTCTTAAGTTACCTAAGACTTTTACAAAGAATAACCTTCTTGTTAATTCTTAAACATTTAAAGTAGGACACTGCACTCACATTTTTGTGATTAACACACTTCATAAGCACAAGCTCTCTGTAAGCTCTTTTAGCGTGTGTTTGGTTCTGAAATGGTCGGCTTAACTTCTTGATTGCAACATTCCGTTCAAGGATGGCATCATAAGCAGCACTGTAATGAAAAATAACATGATCACATCTCAGTGTCAACATCCTTAAACCTGTGGAAGTTGCCACCTTTTTAGGATACCTTGTATCACATTTACACATAAACCAAATTTTTAGTTTAATTCAGCTTTAGGGAGTGTAAGAGCAAAGTAATCTTGTATGCTGAGTGATTCAAAATTTAGAAACGTTTCCCAGCTTCATAGTATTAACACATGACAACCTCCACCAAAGAATGATCTCAGCTTTCTAAAATATCTCACTGAAGATACTGAGTTCTTAACACTCATTGGCACTCAAGAACAGACTGCCTAAAATAGATTGAAAACATTTCAAACATAAAAAGCACATTAAGTTTATGTAAAATCTTCACACAAAAAAGGAGAAGGAGAGAGAAAAAGTAGGTTATATGAAGGTCCCATGCTCTCACTTAGGCAGTTGCTCTGACAATTCTCTGAAAATGAGAACATCGATGTCAAGATAAAACAATAAAAAAATGTTAGGAAGGCTTTAACATCTTGATGTCACTGGCTTTTACCTGGTAAAAAGAAAGAACAGCATTTTGCAGACTAATGCCAAGATTGTTGTACGACTTAGTGACACAGGACGTTTAACTGATGAAGACTGTTAGTGCGGACAATTCATATACGTATCACATTTCCATGATAGGAAGGCACAGATTTTGTTTCCTGTAAAAGGTACTATGACAGTTGACTACAAGGCAGACTCAGGAAATATTTATCATCTACTACAGAAGTCTCAGGAGGTAAATTACTGTTTCTTGTCTCTTGATAAGAATGGTACTCCAACCTAACAAAGAACATCTGCCAGTGAATGGTCAAAATCTACTAAATCCAACTACCTACTTTAAAAACAGTGTTGACTAAGCTTGTTTTTTGTTTGTTTTTTACATCATCAAAACCTCCAGTCACTATCAAAGAAAGAAAAAAAAATGAGAACAACATACAACTGTAAATGTCTTTGGTTTAGATTTTCTGCTATCTAGAATTTCCCGCACCTACCCCCAAGACAAGAAGTATCTTATGAAAGAGCATCAAAGCTATGGCCAGGAAAGACTACCAACATGGGACTCCTATAACAGTATTTAAACTTCTGCATCCCCAGTACACAGTGGTAGCCTTAGAGTCTGTTTCAGTACTAGATACGGTTGAATCTTTAGGTCAGCTAATTAATATTCCTCCATATCAAGCTGGATCCAGCCTAAAAAAACCAAAACCAACAAAAATTGCAAATAAACCAACTCAAATGACAAGAGCTGCACTCTTATCTTCTCCAGTCATGGGCATGATTTAACCACAAGAGCACTCCAGTCTTCTCAGGGTAATCAGAGCATTTAGCTAAAAACGCTTCAATTAGCACTAGCGGCAATAACAGAAAGACACTAGAGTAATTACATGGTCAGTTTCTGGATCTCAACTCAGGGAGGGGCAGTAAATTTGGAAAACAGACAGTAACATATGACTGTGAATCAGGAAGGCCAGTAACAATACCTCAAGCTTTTGCAGGCATTTCTGTAGCAACTAGACAATCTCTAGTCAAACAAATGTCTACATCCTCATTGTATTAACACCCATGCAAACAAAACTGGAATGAGTTTTTCTGTTCCTGCTACTCACAGACCAAATAAATTTAAAACCAGAAGTTACAATTTCAGAAACAACTCCTTTAAAATACTGGACTTCAAGTTCCCATTTGCACTAAGCACACTGTTTTATTATTAACTCAGCTAAAACAAATATAAATTAAAAACCCACCAATACCACAAGTTCTCTAAACACTGATCATGACCAGATAAAGGTAAACACGTTACAAAGAGAAGTGTTTGAGAAGAGAACACTTTTCCCTACCTCTCTCTTCCCTGATGTTCTGTTGGGGTTTTTTTGTATTCTTATGTCCCTGGTGAGCATCTTAAGTTAAAACAAATTGGAAAATCTCCAAGTTCCTGTGTTACATCTTCCCTTTTCTTCAACATTCAAAAAACTGCCAAGAAGCTCAAACCAACATTTATCTTTGGGATAATGCTGCTCCAAAGGAAACAGTGCCTACAAGCAACTATTTGCCACCAATTTGAAATCAATCAGACACTCCAGTCCACACAGCAGAGATCTAATTCAAATAATTATATTCTCAAGCCTTATTTTCCTAAAGTGCATAATGTGTTTACAATTACCATGACAGTAAGCATCACAAATGCGCAGTAACTGGTATCAGGGACTACTTAGATTATGAAACTCAGTGAAGCGGGCCCCTAATAAACCATTTCAAGAAGTAAAAGTGTGTACAAGCAGCAATTATTATATAGAGTATTTCTGCCTTTTTATTTCACTATAAGCAGTATGGTTTAGGATTAGGATTAATTTCTTTATCCAGATTTTTTCCCCCCATTAATTTATGGGACTCAGCACAGCTGGCTGAATTTGCACAGAAGGGCATCAGCTTGAAAGCAGGAAAGGACATAGGTTAAAACCCAACAGCAATAGCCTTTGCTGAAGAAAAACTGCCTACAATCACTACTGCCATTTTGCACTTACGAGGTACTTCTCCGCACTCCTACTCAGTAACATACAACAGCCTATTAGGGGAATGTAAAATTACATTTTAAAGAAACCTTACCATACTATCCCTTGTGCTCCTGATCCTATTGGTTTTAAGTTTTGATACCGTTTCAAAACAGTGAATGTAGAGTCTCCAATTTCAACACTGTAGAAATTGTTGTCACGCTTGCTTCTGCTCATGGCGGCAACTTAGATTACTTCATCCAAATTTTGCTTCTGGCCTATAAAGAAATGAAACACAAAAAAATAGACTTACAACTGTGTATTATCTGCATAAAAGGCAAAATTCTTTACAATACACAGAAGATACTTCCCAAATAAGCTTCATATGCACATTTATGATATTTTTAATGTCTGAAAGAATGAGATAGCCTATGCCTGAAATGTTTCGTTTTTAGGAATGTTCCTAAAATATTATTATAGAAGGGCAAAAATAACAGAAAAACAACAGTGAATGGATGGATACAAACACCTTAGACGGCAATGACAGAAGATCAAAGGGTGGGAAGCTACATGTCATCCACAGAACTTAAGGAGTGATACCATTCCTTCACATGCAGCAAGGGAGCAGGTTTTGGACCAGACACTCCCTACAGGTTCCTTTCAACCTAAATTGTTGCACGACTCTAAATTCAAGAGTGACAAAATATCAAGAAGTCTTCCAGACACTGCAATCATCATTAACAGTCACAACTGCCAGGACTACCTGTCACTATTGTGGAAACACACACACTGTGAATCTAGGCCAGAAAACTGGCCTAGAAAAATGGTAGGAAAAAAGGAGGTATATTCCACCAAATCCCCCTCATTTAAAAAAGAAAACCAACAACAAAAAACTTGATTAGAAATTTTTTTCTACATTTCTTCAAGAGAACAGCATGTTGTCTTCCTTCTTTACTAATTTAAGGAACATTTTCCTGTATTACTATTTGACTAAACTCTTAGTTTCCATACTCCATGACATATTTCTTGAATTTTAAAAAAAGCTTTGAAAACAACAGTGAAAATGTGGCCTCCACAAATAATCAGAAATGTTGTACAAGTAGAATTCTATTAAGACTCTGTAAATATACCAAATTCCATTTTCAACCATTTCAGCTAAACAAGTGCAATAAAAAGCACTCAGAGGTCCTAAAAGGGACCTATTGTAAACTATGATGGACATATTGTAAACTATGATTAGAAATTAAAAATGTACTACCTTAACTGGCAAACGTCATGTTAAAAGAAACACCTATTAAACATCTTTTCCAAAATACCGTCAAAACAGTTTGACGCAAAAACTTAACTAAATTCCAAAGGAACTTGTATCAGTGTATTAGCAACATTGTTAAAGGCTGCTCTTCTCAGGTTGATAAGGAAGGCATAACTGGATAAAAACTGTTGCCTCGCAGAAGAAAAACAGTACATAAGACATACAGACAGGTGTTCCAGTCCCCTAGTCATCCTCTTAGACCTCCACTGGGCTCTCTCCAGTAAATCCCTGTCCCTCTTGAACTGGGGAGCCCAGAACTGGACACAACACTCCAATTGGGGTCTCACTAGGGCACAATATGGGGGGAGGAGAACCTCCCTCAACCTGTTGGACACACTCTTCTTAACGCATCCCAGGATGACATTGGCCTTCTTGGCCATAAGGGCAAATTGCTGCCCCATGGATAACTTGTCTTTCAGGACTCCACGGTCCTTCTCCACAGAGCTGCTTTCTAGCAGGTCAGCTCCTAACCTGTACTGGTGCATGTGGTTGTTCCTTCCTAGGTGCAGGACTCTACACTTATTGTTGAACCTCTTTAGCTTCCTCTTGACCCAGCTCTCCAGTCTAAAAATCTGTTGTGGAAGGTATGAAATCAGCCTAAAATTTTTTTGAAAATGAGGAAACAAAGAATGAAGACAATCACTCCACAATCTTGTATCTCTGTTCAGCAGCAGTAGAGAAAAAAACAACAACTATGGACTTCATTCACTAAAACTATACTAAAACATATTGACATTGAGCAATATAGGATTAGAATAACAGCAGATAGAGATTTGCTGTTTGGTATCAGAATCAAGGTAATAAAAGTTTAATACTTCACTTTGGATAACTCCTCTGAAACAAATGCAGGAAGGACTGCTCCTCTTCATCCAAGGTTTTCAGACAAATGCAGATACTTTGCCATTTAAAGGCCAGTATTTTGAATAGCTAAAGTCAAGTGTTTATTGAATTTTCTTTCAATTTGGTAAACTTCGCAGGATCAAAGGGTGAAACAAATGAAGTATAGTTTAGGATCTTCTCTTAGAAAATAATGTATTTATATTAAAAGGTTTCACATGTATACCACACATGGTATTATTACTAAGTAAACGTTATTGCCCTAAGACTTTGTCATTTGCTACATATTCAATACTGTAAAACTTGTGTGCCAATGTGGACTGGAAAACTCTATTTACTAGCCATTTTATAATTAGTAATAGTATTTCAGGATATAACAGCATATAAAATTAATTCTTGCTTATTTTTATTAAGACAAATGAAAAAATAATTCTATATGTAATCTTTCTGTAAGTAAAGCTGCCACTTCTGAATGTATGAGCTTTGCAGTCACCTAGGTACTGCCTATAATCAATTAGTCTAACCCTCTGTGCTCTGAAGATAACTGAAAAGAAAAACCATTTGTACACTAAGTCCAACCTTCATAATTGAAAAATCCACATTCTGGATTATTATAGTAACGATGCTGATCCTAAAAAAAATCAATTTTTTTTACAAGGTCTGCAGGTATCTCCCAAAGCAAAGCTGCCAGGGAAGGCTGGGAATCTACCACCTGGCCAGAGAAAGAGAAAGCACAAAGGATAGTTTTGCTTGTACATGAGCATTGTGCCAAAATATTTGGCTGACAAACAGCTCCAATCAGGACCACAACATCCAAGAGGTCAGCCCAGCATCAACCTACCATCTCACCCCTTCTAGGCTGAGTCTTCCCTTTTTCAAACCATCTTTGATTTTGCCACTTTGACTCCCTCCTGTGCATGAGGAGCAGGAAGCTCAGCTCTCTCAAAGATCTGAACCCTCACCAACCCATAGAGAAAACCAGCCTTATGTAAAAAAGAGGATTTTTCAAGCCTCAAAGTAAGTACAAGATGGTTTTGCTCCCCAAGCTTCAAACGATTTAGAGCCAAAGTTTCTTTTATTTGGACTGCCTAAAGAGAGAAAGGAAACATCTATAACATGTCCTTCAATAGTGAAAAAAATATTCTAAAAAAACCCCAACAAAATAAAAAAATTAAGTCGCCCATGCAGGGGGGCTGGGACTAGATGATCTTTAATGTCCCTTCCAACTCAAATTATTCTATGATTCTATAATTCAATGAAATTCAAAAATTAAAATGTTGTAAATTAATTCGAGTAGTTTTCTTTAAAATAAATAAATAAATTTTAACAACAGATTCATAATGCAAAACATTGCAGACACTGTATCACAACTCAGGGCATTTTCAAGATTTACAGTTAGAAAATAAAAATAAAAATAACAACTCCAAATAACCTGCTAAACTTTCTAGTCCAAAGAATTATTACATTCCTATCTTAACTCTACACAAATTACAAACTCCTGCTGTCAACAGTTTGATTATAATTGGTCACTTAAAAAAGAACAAGATAAGTGTTCGAGGGACACAATTCAATGGCAGATACAATTAAATGTGCCTCTACCCTGATGAAAAATTCACCAACTCATGTCAGTCATGACACTTAGAACTTAAAATTAAAACAAAACAAAAACTCAACTAGTAAAGAAGAAATAAAAGAGGCAAACCAGAAAAATCTATAAAAGCACTATCAGATTATGGTTTAAAGGCTTTCCATGCTACTAGACTCTTTAAAATGTTACAAAACACACCATACATTGCATCTAAATAATACTGATAAGCCTGACTGCATCCTACTGTCAGCTGAAAATCTCAATCTTCTAACTCATGGTGTATCTATTTAACTTTTCACAAAATGAATTACAAGAACATTTCAGCCAACACTTCCCCTTTAATAATGAAACAGATCTTATAATCTGATCTACCTAGACCATGCTTCAACCACCCTACTGCTACCTTGACCACTTACACTGCTGGCCTTACAAGACTGTGAGACTGAAAGTTTCTCAGACCACTATTTGACAATATTTCCAAGTCCTAGAAAAAGAGGAAAGAACAAGACTGGGGAGATTGATTTTGCAGGAACTATTTACAGAAGGAATTGAGAATAAACAAATAGCCCTGTTCTTACATACAGCAAAACCAAATAACTTCAGTGAGACTTCCAGCACTTCCACTAAGACACTAATACAGAGAAGGGACTGGTTTCTGTAAAAAGATATTTAAAGAACTCCTGACAAACTTCAAGACAGGGTGTAATACACAAGTAAAAGCAGTCAAAACAAAGAACAAAAATATTCAGATAAAACTGGGAAGTTTTTATTTACATAGTGCAGCTCTGGAACACCACTCCAAATTTAATGTTATACCTTTTAAAGACTAATAAATGTAGTGTTTTGTACACCAATATGCACACACACAAAAGTCTACTGTGGATTAGGATATTCTTGTTTATCATCCCTCAGAGTATTGACACACAGCACAGTTCAAAACATGAAAAGGATGAAAATACCAAATAGGTTAGCTGAACACATATATTAGTCTCTTGACTTAGAAACAAACCTGAAAAAATTTCACATAGCCAAAGATATGCTAGAGCATAACCAGAATCATAGCAGTTGTTTCATGAAGTTTGATCCCATAAACTTCACATGAGATCAAAGCATAGGCTTACAATAATGGCTGAAGCAGAGAAAGAATTCAAACCTCCCCAGGCCAATAGACAGGCTAGAAAAATTGTATAAATTTAACAGTGATAGCAAGAGAGAAGAGTCAATAAATGAGGAAGGAGGGAGGAAGCATCAGAGTGAAACTAAATTATCATTCCTTTTTCTGCAGCCCCATGTGGCTGTTCATCAAATATTATCAGCCTCTACTGTGTCAGCAAGAGGCATAGTTTATCTTTTAATGTTAAATTAATGTTCTTCTAACATAAAACTGACTTACTTAGCTTGAGAATAAACAAAGTTAACTCTCAGAAAAGCCATGTCTTGCTTATGTTGTGTGGTGAGCTATTGTGGGATCTAAATAAGCCACCTGGATGTAAAACCCTCAGATCAATACAGACAAGAGAGTTCTCAGAATATGAATACGCTTTCATCTCACTTCCAACACTGGCATTTTATGCAGCCATTACAGCTTCCTCAGCCTGAACCAGCCCTGACATCCATCTGCTCTGCACCCTTGCCTGGAAGTCTCTTAACTTCTACACAACTTTGTTCACCATCCATGGAAAGTGTAAGCCTCTCACTTTGTAACTAAGCTTACTTCCACTCAATGCTTTGCTCCCACTCAGCTCAGAACTCGTTGTGCTCCCTTGCATCTTCACCTCTCATGAAAGTATCCTTGGAACAGCCTGGTGTTGCCTAGCTCTGTAAATACACCTCCCAGAAGAAATACTTTGTTTTTTCCTATCTGCTGATTTTCTGGTGACTAGTTGTCCTGGTTTGAGCCAGGATGAAGCCAATTTTTCTTTTTACTGATTTTTTTTTCCTTCAGTAAGCTTTCTTGTAACTAGCAACAGTGTGTTCTGCTAGGCTGATAAGACAGTGGAATGTTTTTCTAACTACTGAGGCTTCAAGGCCGCACCTGCACTCTGCCGGCTCAGACACTATGGGGAGATCTGTGACCCCCCCGTAGGAGGCTGAGTTAGATGGACAGCAAAATTGGCCAAAGATATTCCATTCCATATATCTACGTAAGCTCAAAGGAAGGTCAGAGATCACAGAAGACAACTTCCTTCCTTCTTCTTCTCCCTTTCTCTTCCGTCCATGGCCGGTGTCCGGGGAGGACTCTGTTCATCCATCACCGTCGATCCTCAGGCTTGATCTCTTGTGACCCCCATAACTCTGTGCTTTCTCCAGCAGCAGCTCCGGGATTCCTCGGGACTCTTCCCAGATCAGGGAAGTGCTGTGGGAGTTGCTGGGGTGGGGGGAGGCGAGAGGCTTTTGCCCATACCTGAATACATCTGTATATAATTGTATATATTTTCTTGTATGATTCATTAGTGTTTTAATTAAAGCTGTGTAGTTTAGTTTTCAATTCAGCCAAGTCTCTCTTTTTCTCTCTCTCCTTCCCTACCTGGGTGGGAGGGGGAGGGGATCGAGAGCATTGTTGTCAGACCTGAGTCAAACGGTGACACTAGTCTTATGAAGTCTTATGAAGTCTAACTTCCAAGATCTGCAACATTGAAATTTTTAGTCTTTAAATGTTAAACAAAGTCTAAATTCAGAAACTGACAGACTTCCAAGATTCTTATGCAATCTATGCCTGCAATGACTCCCATTAAAACTTGATTAAGCTGTATCAGATAAATTCGCCTGCCTGCAATTTGACATTTTGTTCCATTTTCTAGCAATTTTGCAGAAGCACATATGGGAAGAAAGGCAGGATGCAGATTCCAGATTTCTATTATTAATGAGGAAACTAATAATACATTTGTCTCATTAACTGTCAACTTGCCGCAGAACACTTCCATTTCCTCTCACACATACTATTGTGCTTTCCTTGACAATACCTTGCCTAAGCAAATTTCAGTACATGGCAACCTTTTAGTGGTAGCCCACAATTACTCAAGATAATGACAGTCCAAAATTGAACCCAAAAATAGTAGTGTGGTTCAGCATATTAACTTACTAATACTTCAGACTGCCTTAAGTAGTATTTACCCAAGGAAGCACCACAAAAATGTTGGAAATGGAAATAACACTATATCCATACAGCAGAAGTCCCCTAAGGGACCCACAAAGCTGTGCAAAGTCTTAGTCTGATGCCACTAAAAGCAACTAGAATTCAATAGTTCTGCATAAGTCTTAAGATGGTCAACAATTTTCAGTCATCACTTCTTTCATATAGCCTTATAAAGTTTAAATTGCAAAAGCATAAACTTGTAGCTCCTTGAAAAAACAAGTAGCATGTACTTATGAAAGTAAACATTATGGCTAACCTCAAGAAGTACAGACATTTATAAAATGTTTCATTGCCACCCTGTTCTGCTCCTCCACAAGTGAATATACTGACAATGAAGACTGACTGTATTTCTTTACTCACCTTTAAAATAAGCATATTTAAAACAATAGTAAGATTTTAGAATAAAAAAGCCATGTTTTGTTAATGTTGTGTTTATAAATAAATATACAAATATTTGCCATTTACTTCTGCTTACAGAAAGGCATGTACCTTAGCATTTCTTAACAAGACTGTGCTATATATGCTTGCTGACTTCCAAGATTATCATACAGATAATACAATGCTGTATTTTAATACTAATATCAAGCTTTGTCTCTAATACAGAAAGCATTCAGTTTATTAATCAAGATAAAGGACAATGTATGGTTAGTATACGTTAAAATCGTTTTATAGCACAATCTAAATACTTGAGAGAAACAGAATTTGGAAACAGGTGAGGTGGAAAAGAGATTAGCTAATCTTTTGCTCATACAGCTTTCACTTTAAAGTCCTACTGCAGGTGCATTAAAAAACTTAGAAATGGTCAGATAGACTTAGACATCGATAAAACAAAAAACTCAAAAATTATAAAAAATAGTAATATATTTGGTAAACTTGCCTTTGCAAAAGGTGTAAACTGATTTCTTGAGAAGGCAAACATTACTTGATGCTCATTCCAGACCCCATTTTATGTAATACTTTTTATGCCTATGATCTATACCACTGAACAGTGCTATAAAGGGGGCTCTTTAGTAAATGATCTTCAACTCTAAACAGCACAATCAATGGTAAATTAATGTCATGTGTTTAAACTGAGCCACACTGGTGCCAACTCTAGTCGAGGCTTACAGCAAGTGTATGTATTCACAATACAAATTTAATTTCAACCAAACATTTGAGTATTTACCTTCAGCACAGTACCACTACATAATATTTCCTTGGCTACCACACCTCCTAGCCTTCACATCAACAAAATACCAAGTCTGTGCTTTTAAAGTCAGGTATCACTTGAAAAGCAACATGTAATTATGCATTTAACTTCTCTCACGCAGTAACCTGAAGGCATGCATTCCAGGCATACAGAGGAGCAGAAATGGAACAGGTTTTGTGGAAGAAAGGATCTCTCAGTTTACATAAGAGCACAAAGTACTTTATGACCTCTTCTGCACTTTTCTGTCACTAAAGATAGCAATAATTAAGAGGAAAGCGTCAAAAGTTGCATTTCAAACTGATAAAAAGCATACATTTGAGAAATACCTTTTCTTTTCAAAGAAGTGGAGCCCAAGAGATAATTTTTCCACTAGACTTGGCTAGAATACTGCCAGCTTTAAAGGGTAGAGAAATATATGCTCTGTAGAGCTAAGCTGCTAATACTGCTCATTAATTGCTGATTTATACCTTTACTAGACAACATAAAATGAAAATCCAGGATTCACCCCATGCTCTAGAATACAATACCTTACCCTAAGCATCCTTTTATGTAATAAACTATACATAGTTTGTTCCTATTGCAGTGAAAAAGTACAATTGGGAAGGTATTTCCATACCCTAAATACTCTGAAAAGTAATAAAATGTAAGAGATGAGAAAAATCATAGGAGGAAACAACCATCATTAGTTACAAATTCTGCATGGAATTGGACTTGGTTTTCATGTTCAGTTTCTAAAGCAATCCTTTTCAAAGAGCAAGCATAAATGGGCTTAATCTTAGAAGAAAATTAGGATGCTAAACCAGCAAACAGTCTCTGGGGCAAGATGTGCCTTGTGTACAACACAAATCCCAACTAAGACAGTGATCTACCTAAACATGCTGAAGACAGAGCCTCCTGGGCAAAACTGTTTTACAATTAAAGAAGGAGATTACTACAATAGCTGCTCAGAAGTAGGGTGAGAAAATATTAAGATTAGGACAGTTGAAGGGCTCTAAGCAAAGCCTGGTTTTGTATGCTGCTTGTTAGATATGTCAGATTCAATTTCTTGTTTTAAGTTCTTAACCTGGTAAATAAAAAGTTTTTATTTATCAGTTGTCTATAAAAATTCTCCCAGTAAAATCCAAAACTCTGCTAAATTCAATA
Source organism: Chaetura pelagica (assembly GCF_000747805.2). Classification (NCBI taxonomy): domain Eukaryota; kingdom Metazoa; phylum Chordata; class Aves; order Apodiformes; family Apodidae; genus Chaetura; species Chaetura pelagica. The sequence goes on along the minus strand of NW_009953694.1, from coordinate 599,092 downwards.
CTATGTGTTGTCTACAAAAGTGTTCCAAGGAACCAATCAGAAAACAGTCTGATAATCTGACTTTAATCTCCAGAACTAATGTCTTTTCCCAAAACCCAGTTCTGTTTGGAACAGACAAGTAATCCCATCACCTGAAAGGAAGAAAGCTTTCTTACAACAATCATCTCCAGATATAAGCATAAAAGAAGTATAAAGGACTTGAAGAATCACAAGGTGGTTTGACTCTTCATCCAGATTAGCAGTGACTAAAGGCAGGAACCCAAACTGAGCATTTTAAAGACTGAACATGCTTAAATACATTTTTAAGATTTACTATGGATAATATGAAGAAAAATCCCCAAAACAACGAAGGAGTTTGAATAGCAGAGGAAGATCTGGGTGGCTTTTCCCCATCTGTAAAATGTACAGTGAGGAAGAGGCAAGAGACCAGAATCCACGCACACTGAGGATGAACTGATCTCCTAGGGGACACCAGGACTATCTCCAGAGCTGCTGATACATGCCAGTCAACTTCTTAATAATTGAGAGTTCTTCAGCAGACACCCAGGCACAGCCCACTATTTTGTCCTCTTGAAAAAAAATGGGTGAAGTTTTATCTGTAATGCTATTACAGTAGAATTTGAGGGAGAGGAAAGGAGAAAACTTCTTCATAACACTCAACAAGCAACTTGTTAGTTTGGGGTTTTTTTTAATTGCTTCTATTGAGCTTCCTATGAGTTAAACCTTTCTCAGCCTAATATTTACACATTTTATGAACTGTAATGTCCAAGACAGACACTGTGTTATCCATTGAATAAAAATAACTCCAGTATGTTATGGAAGGGGGTAGAATGCTTACATAAAATTTTATACCTACTGAGTCAGCTTCCAGCTTAGGGACGGACTTGCAGCTATTAAAAGAAAAAAAATATATCTAAAAAAATATATATATAAATAAGGATAGGAAATGCATCTTAATTTTCATCTCAAATTGATCTGCTCCTTCATCACTTCATGTAGTGAATGACCTCCATGGAGGGGCTATGACAGCATCTGCATCTCTGGGACATAGTGCAGATTAACACCCTGACCTACAAGCACCACAAGCACTTGGGATCTTTCTTGTTTGCTCTGGAGGGAAGGGACAGGAGAGTTACTACTGGCCACCAGTCACAGATTTCTCCAGGGAAGAGGAACATACTTATTTCCCAAGCAGAGCTCTTCAGGAGCAGCTGTTGGCAATGAAACCCCTTGAGTTTTCCCTTTTTGTGCTATTCCTTGTCCTCTCTCAAACAAAGCAATTTCACCAAGGCTGAAGACATGTTCTGCAGTATCACCGAAACTAGGACTCCCCAGGAATTATATTTGCAGGGTTAGTCATAGAGGCATGAACTTGAAGCTGACATGTTCTCTAGCACTGCTTCTGTCAGATTTACCTAATCAATACCATAGCATCTCAGCCAAAAGCAGATGTTTCCACAAAGCAGTGTGTCATTTTGGGAACCTCACCTCCAACGTTTCACAAGCCATGATAAAAGGTTAATAATAAAACCAGGAATACACAATAGTGTTCAAACAGCTCAGTTCAACATGTGTTATGCATCACTGCTTGAATTCTTTGCATCAAATTATGTTCAAATCCTAGGTAGCCAGAAAATAGCCATCAGTCACACATTGCAAAAATGTTAACAGCTGAACCTGAAAATGAGGAAAGCTGAATTACAGAAAGTGAGCAGTGCTCAGTGATTTTTTTATTAGGCAACTAGAAATTTAAGCTCTTCTGTATTCCAAACAGCATGATATATCATCAGGAGTAACTAACATTTCTGAGGTTGTTTAAAAGGAAGAAAAGACCTCTGACCGGCAGCAACAAAACAAAGACTGTAAATAGCAGAATATTGAGATACTGGCATTTGTCTAAAAATAGGCAACATAAGACCACATCCAAACAAGTAGAAAGCCAGGAAAACAGTTCCTGTTGTTAAACACTGCTCCAGCTGAACCATTTCCTGTGAAGAATAGCCATGGGAAAAGACAAAGGGCCTCCTCTAACTGTACAGAAGTAGATAAAACAATATTAAGACGAGCTAAGGGCCAGGGTTTGCTGTGAGCAGCACTGTGAATGTTGACAAAAATCAGAACACTGTTTATCATGTGTATGGTGTGTGATTGGCTACATCCTGGGAACCCAAGGTCTGTGTATGTGCCAAGGAGCAGGTGTGAGTGCTGTTTATATCCTCTGTACCCTGATTGCTTATTCTCAGTTCCCACTGTAAAAGTATATAAGGGAACATTTTCCTCATAATAAATTATTCCATTGCTTCTCACCCTGGGATCCGTGTCTTAATCACCACAATGTTCCTAGCAAATTAATACTATAAATACAGTTTCTGCTGCTTCTAAAACCTTTCAGATTTGTTTAATAGTGAATCAAATTCAAATGATAACTTAATTCTTTAAAGTCAGCTACATACACCCTGCACAAGGTGTTAAATTGTTATTTAGAAGAACCAAGTAGCAAATGCACACAGAGTAAATTATTCAGAACTGACATAAGCTTTGCAGTTACTTTTCAAAACAGACATTTTTCTGCTCATTTTCAATAAAGTTCATATTGAGAGGATTTCACCCAATCTACTTTTCTAATCTTCCAACTCAGTTTCAGTATAAGCTACAGTCCTTCCACTACAAAAAATACTAGCATTTAGTAGTCATTCATGATGAGCAAAGCTATTGTTTGTTACTGGCACAGAGACAATAAAGAGATGCCACAAAGCACAGGGAAAAAAAACACATGGGACTGCATGTTTCTATTTATCTCTACACACTCATTATCTAAAAGGTAACCGACCTCACCCGTGGCAGTGTTAGTGCCACTGACTTTTATCTCCCCTTTACAACAGTCACTAAAGCAGCTGGTCACAGAAGAAAACTATTCAGACTGTTGGTTTAGGCCCTGCCTGGCAGTTAGATAAAACACACATTATGGACACCAGCAGGTCTATCTTTGTAACATATGAAGCTGAAGTGAAACAAAATTAAGATGCAGAAAACAGAAAAATGAGAAGTCAAAATGGACCTATAGTGGCCTAAAAATCAGACTTCTAGCAGCCTGAAGGCAAGGAAAGAAGCAAGCATAAGTGAGTTCATGCTAACAGCTCCATGAATGTATGTGAAGATTTGTGCCTTCTTATCTACCATCCTTCAGCCACCTTCCTCTCCTTCAAGGAAGCAGATAAATCAGACAGTTTGTGAGATGAAATCTGACACTTCACTACTTAGTGCTGTCCTGACTTCCTGGTTTCTGAATATGTAAGGTTTCTTTAAAATAGCCATATTCTGAAAACAAAGGAATCTCAAGAGAGAGCCACCTATGTAAGAATTTAAAACATTCTGAAAACTGTGCTAAGAATCATAAAGTTTATGATTTAGCCAAACTTTATCTGAGGCTTATGCTGGATTTTGCTGATAACAATATCAGCCCCGATTACCCAACTCGGGCAACACCACAAACAACCTCCAAGCACTTCTCATGGTCAAGTCAGTTCCTGTAACACAACTAGTAAGTCAACACAGCTGTTCTGTGACTGGAATACCAGTGCACCCCCTCTGGAAAGTCCTCATCTGTGGTCAAAGGCACTTATTTAAAAAACATGTCCTAATCCAGTTATAAATCAGTTCTGATTTAGTTTACCACAATGACGCTATTACTATATGGTATTCTGTACCTTAAGTTTTCCAGGGTTTTGTGCTTTGTAATAAGGCATATACAACACAGAGACCAACACAGGAGGTTACACAGTGAAATTATGTACCTGTAATGGGATACACTGCAAATTTTCTCTAGTTTTAAACTTATTTTTGTAAAAAGCTATTAGACATCCACATAGATTCTTCAAGATAAACATCCTCTTTCCTCTTTAAAATAGATTTTAGATTCAGATGCTGGTTGGATGTAAATGAAGAGGCAGATAGGCTGCAACAGGCAAACAGTTTGTAAACTGGCATTTCCAATGCTGAAGATTCTCACCCTGCTTTTCCTCTGAAATTTTTTATAAACTCCTGAACCATGACTTTAATCACAAAAAATGCAATAGATGGCATTTTTCTAGAACAAGTATTTTCAGGATGAATAGTGCTATATCTACAAAAAAAAATAAATAACAAAATCTGCAAACACTTGTGCTACATTTCATAGGAGAATATTTCTACAGCTTCCTCACTGTAACGTCACATGAAGCTCCACTACAGATGGTTCCATGATGAATCCTATTATCACAATATATGAAGTTACACTTCACCAACTGTCTCTTTTAGGTCATTTTTGCTACAGAAATCATAATCCAGAACAGCTCCATCAAAAGAATATTTGTGTGATTCTACAGTTTGGCAAAGAAGCTGTTGAAAGCAGATTAAAAGACTATTCTTAGCAAAACTGTCTTTTTCAGAAATAATAGGATAAGGCAAGGATCTTCAATCCTTTTTCAAATAAAAGATTATAAAAAGGGGGAGAAAAATCAAGGTAATTTTTTTTTAAGGCTAATAATATTCAGGTTTTTGGCAGGGCATTATTTGTCACTCCGATTTTATTTTTTAATGAAGTTCTTAAAATCTGAAATCAGTGAAAATTCAGTGAAGCAAGACTTCAAAAAGCTATCTCACCTTAAGTACCCAATTCAACTGTACCAGGAGTGCAATTCGAATGCATGCTGCTGGACCCAGAAAACGGGTTAAAATCTCACTTAAACTATAATCCTGCCAAATGACTGGGACTACTGCATTCAGGGTAGTGCTAATCCATACTGCTTTATATATCTCCTTTTTGTGCAGAACCATGTCATGGGCCATTCAACATAGTCAGGTACGTGAAGATGCTTAACTGTAATCTAACTTGAAACCGACAAGAATAAGTTACTAATCTTGGCACTATACTGCTTTAGTTAATTACCTAAGGGACTGTTACTTCTAACCATACCACAGAAGTTTGTCTGTCTATGCTAGTCCTCTGCTCATCCACTGATGGCTGGCAAAGCAGTAAAATAGAATAAATACACAAACCACTAGCAAAGTGGAACACTAAATATGACCCAGGGTGCTTAGAACCCAAATCTCATTCCATGATTACTCCAAGGTAGAAGGAAATGTTTGATCCTTAAACTCTTATTTTAGGGGAAGATGAAGAATAATGAAGCTAAATGTTTCAGCAGAAGAAACAGACCAAAAGATTCTGATTCTCTCCAAGGACGCATGCAAACAAAAGATACCAAGTGACCTGAAATATTCATTAAATACCAGCGATAATGAGGACAATATAACTACCAAATATTAGAGGAAGTGAAGAATTGTGTAACAGTTAGGAAAAAAGTCTTCAGAATATTTTAAAACTATATTTAAAAATCACATCAATAGTTCCACAAAAAATAAATAAACCCTCAAACATTTTAACTTTAAATCCCAGAAACTTATAATCCAATTATTCCACTTTCACAAATTTATGCATTTATATCTTAAGTACAAGCAGATTAATGTGCTGTGAAATCCTGGCTAAAGTATTTAGCATAAAATACCTCAGCCATAAGAGTTTTAGAATGGAACTAAAGACTCCAAAACATATTATAATCTCAGCACTAACAGCTCGTTCACAGATACCTCCTGTGATGCAGTACAGTACTTGGCAGAATTTACTGGGAGTGGGGCGGGAAGGAAGGCAGTATATTTCAAAATAAAGGCTTAATTTTCTAGGTAGTTTGTAGGAAATTACACCAATCTACAGGATTTGTTACTAAGAGCAATAGTCTGTTCTGTTTCTCTTAACTTTATCAGTGCCTCATGCTCTGTCCCAGAAAAAAAATAAATCCTAAAATAGATGTGGTGGAACTAGGAGAGCTTGAGAATTCCCATACTTTAAACAAGAGCAAAAAAAACCCAAACAACTTCAGAAGCCTCACTGTGCAGCACGTTAGTAGCTACACACACTAAGAGTTGGGATGAGAAAATTTCTGAGGAAAAGCAAAAAGAATTTCAAGTAAAATAAGTGGAGAATAAAGTGGTTCTAGTCACACTAAGACTTTCTGATTTCCCCACAATACCAAGCTAATATTAATGAAACCCTTTTATCTCCAATCTAAGCATAAGAGATGGAACTCTTTTTTTCCCCATCTTGACATGCAAGTGCCACAAGAACTTTGCCATTCTTCAATTTAAAAAAACAGCAAAAGTCCAGCCATTTTTCAACAAGGAGGAGCTTCGCATTGTGCCATTGTGCAAAAGAAAGTCACGTGCTGTTGGAAGGCTTCAGTGCTCATCAAGTGAGCCACTGCCACACACAAGGACCTTCATCTGTCTCCTGAGTATTCACACACAAGGACCTTCATCTGTCTCCTGAGTATTTCACTTTTTTCATTTTGGCACTAAACAGAAAAAGTGAACTTAGTCCACACCTTTCTAACAAAGCTTTTTAGGATACCATGTTACTACTACCTCTCCTGCTCTGAAGGTGACCAAGATGACAGTCATAATCCAAAACATTTGCACAATGAACAATCAAGAATTTACCAAGATTTATGCCAGTTGGTATGTTTCCACAGGAAAATGCAAAATTAGGATTACATTATATGTTTGTACTTTTATACCCGAGATCCTTCAAGTATCATAACTACTGTTAACCTTGCTCTGACACAATCTTGGGCATTAAAGCTAAAAAAGAATGCATTTAGGGCTTGAAAACACTCCGTAGTGCAACCTTCTATTCTGCTCACCTCACTTTCCCTAAGATTTCACATTAATTGGACAAATACATAACAATTAACAGTTACACAAAAGAGCTGCAGGTTGCTGTCTTCTCTAGGCAGCATAAGTGGTAAAGACAACAGCACAAACGGATTTATGGAACTGCCACAGCCATTTTTCTTTCTCCCAGCTGACTTCAGTCCTACCACCACTCTGCTGTGATGAACTGCTATTGTGATCAATTGGAAATCAGAACAGATTTGCTCCATGAAGCCATTTCCCGGAGTAACCGCTCTCCAGCTAAGCATAAGGAACCATCACCCACCCAGCAGAAAATCAAAGCCTTGCAGCAGCAGCTGTCAACACGCTTCTCCACTACAGAAAGTAAGACCTGGACAAACTTCAGCTGGCAGCAAGGCTGCTTTCTGCAGGCTGCTCCTTTGGAGATGGGTTTTTTACATTCATCATTGTGATCACAGGCATGATAGTTACCATAACCTTTTTTAATCCTTTATGCTAGCCTCCAAGCACTTCTGGCCTCATCAACTGCAAAGTTCAGTGCAGGGCAGAAAAATGCCAGTATTGCCACCAGCAGATTTGAATGAAGATGCTTATCACATCTCATTACTTTTCCCTCCAGAACTTTGAATACATTTCCAAGCAGCTTTGTTGATCTGCATCGCTGTGCCTTTGTTTTGCCAACTTCCATACACTACTTTGAAAATGAAATTTAAAAAATTATATGAACAGTAGAATCATAATATGGCTTCAAAGCAACCTCAAGAGATCATCTACCTGCTTAAAACAAGTAGAAGTTCAAATCTGTGTTTCTATCAGGCTGCTCTGGACCTTGTCCAATCAAAAGTCTCCATGATTGGTAATCCCACAACCCCTCTAGGCTCTTCAGTGCAGTGCTTGCCCACTCCCATGCATTGACATTTCCTTCATGTCCTACTGAAACTTCCATTCTTTTTCCCTGTGCACATACATGGGAGGGAAAAGTGGTGGCATTACCTTCACATCACAATCACATTATTACAGCAATTACATTCCCCCTTCACCTCTTCCTCAGGTTGTAAACCCAGTATCTCCTCTATCCTCAGGTGTTCCAGTTCCCAACCATCTGAGCAACCCAGCAGTAGACTCCTTCAAGTTTGTTTTCTTGAAGGGTGTGCATATATGTGATCTACTGGGCAGCACTTCAGCTGGAGCTTCACAGCTGCCCCACAGATGTTCCTTTCAAGTACTTGCTGGCCAGGCTCTTTCTAATGCACCCCAGCAACAAATTAGCCTTGAGGGCTACAAAAGCACATTGCTGCCTCATGGTCGGCTTCTCATTCATCAGGAGCCTCAGATCCTCTTCTGCAAGAACTGCTGTCCAGTCAGCCGCTGTCAACCAACAGCAAAAGGACTGTTTTCATTTTATGCACATAAACTCACAGAGCTGGGCATTTCCATTACTTTGAGATCACAGTCAGAAATACAATACCTAATGTTTGTTCTTATTTTACAACAATCAAACCTTAGACTGGAGAAATTTCAGGTTTTGTACAGCAAGATAAATGTTTGAATGGACACAGACTACAACGATGGGAACACATTTTTTGCCATTATTTGTAAATAAATGAGTAAATACTGGTTTAGACATTTTCCTGAATGATTTTAAGATCTACAATAAGAGAAAGCTGAGTGTATTATCAATATAATGAAGTAATTGGAGGTTGTCAGAGGTGATTTTTTTGATAGTTTGTTGTTTGGGTTTTTTAATACTCAAAAATCAATAGTTACAGTGAATAGACTTTTCATCAGCACTGTAGAATTCAAGTTCCCCCTTTTTGTTTGCATGTACACACATATAAGTACATATACAGTATTTGCTTTGTTTGCAATGCAAATGACCATTGAGTATCTCTTCTGCCAGTCACCATTTTAGCATTAGTCTACAATACCCAACCAAGAATGATTAATAAGCATCGTGTCTGCTCACATATCAAGCAGCATTTACCCAACAATAAAAGTGACAATAGGGACAACAACTATGATGTTTATTTTAATATCAAGCTTACAGGAAATCAATTTGGACTGAAAAAAAACCCCAAGGATTAGTTTTTAATCACTTAGAGGAAAAAAGCATATACAATTAAGAAGAAATGTGTGCTATTAGTTATAAGCTTGGTACAACAAGATTGTTACCTCTTCACACACAAATCAAAGAAAAATGCAGGCTTGAGAAAACCTTATAAAAATAGTTCACAACATAAATAAGTCAAGGTAACAGTATTATGTAAACAGCTGGCTGGGCAGTTGTTCATGCTGATATGATTCAACATCAGCAATGGATCTCTCTCCCAGTTTGATGCTGTCAGCTTCAGTCTCTTGAAGGAGTTCTCACCTGAAGGCTTTGTAAAATCTACAGTAGAAGCAAACTGCTACTCTGTTTGCTGTAGAGTAACCTGGAGTGCTCCTTATGCTACTCAAATTGGCAGAGTCTTCCAGCTCACAAGACGAGGCTCACTACCACATGCTTGGGGTATTCCTTTAGCTTACACGTCAACATTTACAAAGAAATCTTCAAATTCAAGCTTACACGTCAACATTTACAAAGAAATCTTAAGCTATGTTTTAAAAGTGCCTAGCAGTTCTGATTGATTTTTGTCTTCCATTACTTAATTTTTCAAATTCAAATATTAATTTCCTTTAATTAAAGGTTATTGCAAGAATGTAGATTAAGGTTAGGCATTAGGAGGAAATTCTTCATTATGAGGATGGTGAGACACGGGCACAGGTTTCCCAAGGACAATGTGGATATGCCCCATCCCTGGAAGTTTTCAAGGAAGGATAGGGTTCTGAGCAACCTGATCTAGTGTGGGGTGTCACTGCCCACACAGCAGAGTGGAACTTAATCATCTTTAAGGTCCCTTCCAATCCAAATTATTCTATTATTCTGCCTCACTGTTCTGCCTCAGTCAAAAAATTTCCAGATTGCTTTAAGGGCCCCTACTGATGCTGCACAAACACTCTGAATCTATTAATACAGCTAGGTGTGGAAAAGGATGTTCATCCACAGAAGCGCATAACTTCCAGATCAACACTCATTCCCAAATAGCTAGTCATAACCCATTCATTTTGGGCTCTACAGTGCATTGAAAAAACCAAAATAAACATCTTGTTTGGAACACTTTACAGTAGCAGTCACAGAAGACAAAGTCTGCAAACAGATCTTTAAACAAGCACTTCTTGACATTTGCCCACTTCATCATTTTAGTCTTCCAGCAACCACTACTTGATCTGTGAATACCTTTCTGCATATACATGACTGATATGCAATCCCCACCTAAGCACCCTCCTTGTCTTCACGGAAACACAGAATTTTCAGAGTTGCAAGAGACCTCTAGAGATTATCCAATTCACCTGCTAAAGCAGAAATGCCTACTCAGGATTGCATCCAGGTGGGTTTTTAATATCTTCAGAGAAGGGGACTCCATAACCTCCCTGGGCAGCCTGCCCCAGTGCTTTCTCACCCTCATAGTAACTAAGGTTTTTTTCACATATTTAAATGGAACTTCCTATGTTCGAGTTTGTTCCCATTGCCCCTCATCCTGTCACTGGGAACTACTGAAAAGAGTCTGGCTCCATCCTCCTTGCACCCACCCTTTAGATACTTACAGACATTAACAAATCTTCCAACCTTGCAATAGCATGGCTGTTTGTTCAGACACACAAGGGAATTAATCAAGCCGAAAATTAGCCCAAGATTTTTTTCAGCTGGATCAGTTAGCTCCTTGATCTGTTTTGTCACACAGCAGCTGGCAAGAAGGAACAGTAGGTAAGAGACTACTTCAGCAAGGTAGCCACTGAACATGAAACTATGGTGTGATGTTATAGAACAAACACTCAATAATTGCTCTGAAAAGTCAGGGACTTTGTTCATAAAGTTAACTTTCACTGACACATCCCTATTATTCAGAATGTATGCAAGTGACTACTGCTGTATTTTCATACAAATATACCTTGCAGTGGAGCAATGAATGCCTCTTTTATATGTAGCTCGTCCTTTCATGAGAATAGCCAGAAAGGGCCTTTATTAAATTTAAAGGTGAATTTCTATCTCCATTTAAACAATCTTGAAAGATTTTCAGAACTAGATGTTCAGATTATTAAATCAAAGTAAAAATTGTTTTTTAGAATCCATGTCCCAGCTGTAGTGTATTTCACAGCAAGCAAAAAACATTCGTCTCAAATGGATTTTTAAAGAGCTTTCAAAAGCCAAGACATGTTTCTTTAGCAAACAGAATCCTGTTTCTGCAGGTTTTGAATTAAGGACCGTTTTTTATAAGGTAACATTTACAGCAATAAAACACATTCAGCTTTTATAAAAAACTAGGATCAAAACCAGGTTAGTCTAATTTTGAAAGTGATACAGCAATGAACATTATTCATATCAAGAAGATATGATAAAGCCATATAGCACTTTTTTCTAAGAGGGGGGGTAACATGGAAAATGAAGTTCAAGAAATAGCACAACATACCTCCCAGCAGACTACCAAAAAGGACATTTGTCTTTGCCCAGAATACTGATCAATCCTCAGAAGCATATACTTTGAATGCATCTTTTAAACAAAAAACATTCAAACAAACAAGGCAGTTAGGAAAGAATGAAAAAGAAACAAAAAACATAGTTACTGTGAAAAAATAACTAAGTAGCAATTTAATCTCAAACATTACTGCTCATGGTTTAGAAAAATAAACAACCAACCATGAAATAAACACATTGATTCATTGCATGTAAGTTTCAGGCAGAAAGTAAATTCAGCTGTGAAAATCTCTGAACACTTGTATATTGCCTAGTATTTGCATAACGATTCACCAATATAACAACTTTACCTAAAATCTTTGCAAAGGACCTTATACCCACACTCTTGTAAGGTCAGCAAAGCTTTGGTGCCTACAGAGCCAAGTTAAAAGTTAAAACAAAAAACACACTAAAAAGGCAACACTAGCTGTGTCTAGAACAAGCAGTCCAAAACTAGAGGACTCAGAACCACAGCAGAGCATCTTACTAATGCTTCTGACCTAGAAGCTTTCATGAAGTATATGGTAGCCCACAAGATTACTTTGAATGATTATACAAAAGCCCACAGTCCAAAAAGCTTGGGAACTTCTACACTAGAAGCCACTGTTAAAACTCCTTTTTCAGAGTGACAACACAACAACTTCATACACCCTGCACAACTCTGGGTAAGTCTCATTCAGTAGATGCTTCTCTCTCCCTTCTCCTATCATACTCTTGCACCACTGGCCCTGAAAACTGTAAGTATCTGACAGGCAGCCTTGGAATTTGTCCAATCCCTGTACTACATGTTCTGCAGAACTCCACACCTGCATCCTACTATCAAACTAGTCTACACTACACATTTTTTAATCAAGTGGGCAAAAAAGACAAGATGGCTGCCCCCACATACTGAGTGATGTCTCTCAAATCAGAGGACTATCTGAAATTCAACATATTTTTCTAAGTTACTGTTAGAAGAATTAAAGAGTTTTCCTTCATTATACAGAAGGAATGCTCAAGTAAGTCAGTGCTCACTCTGACAGTATCCTTAACTAGATTCGGCCCACTTTCTCTTCCTATCATAGTTTAAACCATTTCCAAGTTATCTAATACATTGATATACCTGCAATTATATAAAACTGCATGTCATATACTATACTGCCCTACAAGTGCATTTGTTAGCTTCTCTAGAGGAGACAACAAAAAGTACCAGGTAAGCTGTGAGACCATCATTGGCTAAGTCTCCACACCTGTAAGCAAAACCCAGCTGCAACCAGTAAGCTTGCTCAATTCCACACGCACATGCCCTCGGGCAAGCAATACTTTCCTTCCCGGACAAGTATAGCATCCTTTATATTACCAGATAGGCCACAGCATGTAGGCAGGGTTTTTCGATTGTCTGAATGGCTTCAGCGAGCCTGCTCTGTACAACACTAGAATTCAAATATATGCCACACACTCAAAAACACTCGTGGAGCCGAAAAGAGTGGGGGGGAGGGGAACGAGGAATAAATAATCCAAGTGGGTTTTGTATTTGCCTGCTAGTTAGCAGCGCTCTGATCAAACTCCAATGATGGTTCCAGAACCACTTCAACCACAAAGGCGTAAAGAAACGGGCTCTGGCATAAAAAGTGGATACTGTTAATGACACAGATAAATCAAAGAGCAAAAGAAATTATGCAAAGAAACAGCTCGCTCCTTTAACAAGAAATACACAATTTAAAAGGCAAAAGAATCAAAGACACTGCGGGACTCCCCCATGCCCCTATACCCAGAGCGGTTATAACCCCAGATAAGTATTTTCTTGCCTTAAGAGGCATTTTTAAGAGCAAGGTCAGGGAAACTGAGCACAGAGGTGGCTCTCTCTCCCACTCGCATTCCCACCTCCCAGACCGCAGACCTTCCTTCCTCGCAGGCCAAGCGGGGCCAGCCCGGCCTGCCCGGTGCCCCCGCTCCCGGGAGGAGGAGCCCCGCGCCGAGCCTCCTGC
>NW_009953694.1:543356-585375 GCF_000747805.2 Chaetura pelagica | reverse complement strand
GGCTCCGCGCCAGCGCTGCCTTGAGCCGCAGGGCCGGGGTCCCTCCCGGCCCCGACCTGCTCCCTGCCGGGGCTGCCCGCGGGGCCGTGCATCCCTGCTTGGTATCAGCGTTGCGCTGGCTCCTCCGCACGCTTTCTCCTGAAGCAGTTCGTTTCCTGAGCTATGCCCCTTAGCCAGGCCTCCCTCCGTGCTGGGGCTTTTCATTAAAAAATCGCGTTTGTCAGGGCTTTGCCTTCATGCTCTCTGCCAGTGCTTTGGCACCCAACCATCGCGCTCTGGCAGCAGTTTTTCCAGTGCTCCTACACAGCTTTCATGGCCTTGGCAGCTTCAGAGCTCCCATTGTGTGCCTGGCATGGCAGGGCTTTATCTCGTTATTGGGCGTCTGGAGTGTTGTAACGTTCTCGTGTTCTGTATCCGTACTGGCGCTGTTCTTCCTCTAAATCTGCAGTGCCTCTTTGTGAGGTTTTGAGTTACGCATTTCCATTCACTCTTGGCACGTGACATGAGTACTTTCTCCTTGGCTTTTTCAGTATTTTGTTTGGTGTATCATTATCTTCTTTTTCTTTTTTATTCCCCTGGAGATGATGGCAGGAGGCCCCTCAGCACCTTGAGGCCATGTCGATATGGCTGAAGCGAGCCTTGCCATATTATTACTCTGTAGTACAAATAAGGCCTTATGAGCAATATTAAAAATACCTATAAAATCTGCCAGTTAGGCACAAGGCTCTCTAAAAATGGACATTTCACATTTAGTTAATTGTCAAACATTTGAGTGGCCTATGCCACATTTTTAAAGACATCAAAGATTACAGTGAGATTGTTGCTGCCAGAAGCTTTCATCCATCTGTAGTAAGTGTGGATTTTTACATAGTAAAGGTGATGCTTCAGAATATTCCAGTTTTGCCATTTGGTGTTAAAATCTTAAGTTCTGTAAAACTGTTAAAATCTTAAGTTCCATAAAACTGTTTGAAAACTACTCGTATGATCATTTCAGTGAGATCTCTGCACTCTCAGCCTTTACAATTCTCATTTAATTTAAGCAAGCCCATTTTCACTCCAAGGGTTAGACATGGTTCTTTTACAGATCCCTGCAGTTATGTTCCCTTCACATCTATAGGAAAAAAAACCAAAACTCTTGCTAAGATTCCATTCCCAGTCCTCTTTTGATCTCACTAGGCTTTAAGTGTGGTTGTAAGACACAACTCCCACCTCACCTCTGATCAATTTCAGAGGGACAGTCCCAGAACTGAATTAGCCAGCTCTTAGATTGAGGCTTTTCCTTGTTTAACTCTGTTAGATCACAACCAGACATTGCATTCCCTTCCATCTTTCTGTATGTCAAAAATAAAGGTCAGCAGGCAAAAGGGGAAATGTGAACCCCCAAAATAAAAAGCAGGCAAAATTTAATCTGGGTCAGACATATTAATCTTCACCAGTATATTAAACCTAGCCCTGCTTATTTCAGCGAATGCAGGTCCTGCTGCCTTCAGATGTTTTCTTTCTATTGGCAAATAGACCACCAGTGTTAGCTTCCAGTCTCCTCTGCACAACGAGAAACAGGTGGGATGACACCATGTTCAGCTACTTAAGTTATTTTCAGCAACACCCATGGCCTTACAGATCACTGATGTTACTCCTAAACTTTCTGGAAGTTGTTGTTCCTGGTCATCCCATTTGAAGTAAGACTGTGTTGAGATCTACAAGCAAATAAGGACAAGAGTCCTTATTTTGCTTAGGATCCAGATTTGTCATATTTCTTTTTCAGGGCACAATCAAGTCCTCATTAAGATTTTATAGTTTACAAAGTTCACACTTTTAAATAGAGATGTAGTTCTAAGTGTCTTTTTCAAACTAGTTCTCACAACCTTATCCCTGTGTAAGAAAATGAAACTTGGAGAATGTCACTGAGCATCAATATAGCATAGTTTTCAAAACTGCTTTGCAGAAGTATTTTCTTATAACCATAACAGCTATACTCATATGTTGCCTGGGTAGAAATTGGTTTTTGAATTTTTCTGTCTGATATCCAAGTAAATACAAAACTGAAGTCCAGATACCCATGAAAGCAAAGGGATATTTTGCAACGGACTTCAACAAAACCAGCATTTTTCTCTGTATCTCTTAACAGATTAGAATGTTACATCAGAGAGCAAAACTATAGATGTGTTACCACAGAACATACAGGCAAGCATGCAGGAGATTTGTATTTGTTCATAGAGGATCAGAAGCAGAGGAGCAAAAAACATTTTGCAGAATAATACAAAGAGAGAAGACTACACAAGGAAGCCTGGCTACCTGGCAGGAGCCAAGGTCTTTGTAACAAGGACTCTGAGACTGGCCCTACTGAGGCCAAAGAACCACACAACTTGACAGGATTTTCAGCAACGTATTTGACAATGAAGGTGCACAGTGTCCCATTAGAAGGTCTGAAAGCTGGTAAGTGTCTGTTTGGCAAAATAATGCGAATTGCTTGCCTCAGAACCTGAATTTTCCTTTCCAAAATAAACACAGTATTTTAGATATAAGGAAAATCAGATGAGCAGTTTTATTTAATGACAGAAACTCCAAAATTAACTTAATGAAAAATCTAGAGCATTAAAAACAGTCTCTGCTTATGTGTAATTGTTAATCAATCTCATATCTCCACAGTTTCAGAGTCCCTGTAGCATTAGTCTTGGATTTGGGCTGCTACATTAAAAAAAGCAGTTGTTGAGTTTTAAATAAATATTTTTATTATAACCATGTGAGTAAAATCTGAATTATGTCCAAGTACTCCAAGCTTCCTCACTGCCAAGCATTGGTATCCAAGATTCAGCAGCCATGAATTTACATTAAAAATTTAGGTTTTAAAATTTTCAATATTTTCACTAAGTTCTTATCAATTACCATACTCTTGGTAGTAAACATGGTTTAAACATTTTTATGTATACAAACTGAAAAGCAAATACTTTGGGCTGAAATCTTTGGAGTCAAGTATCTGAGCCAAATTCTGACATAGAAAAATCAAAATATCAAAAACTATAAAATGAAATAACAGGCCCAAATATATATGGAGTAGTATTTTTTGCCCACAAAACATCCGTAGTAAGGATCAATTACTTATTTTTGCACCAAAATGGATTAGCATAATACACATAGTAACTCTGTGTTTCAGCTGAGTGGGATGTTAGTGAACAAATACAAGGTGGTAACTGCTTAAACCACAACAACTGCTTTTCAAGTAAGTATCTGATTATGCCTACAGTCATTTTTAGACAAGCTGAAAACAGAAGTTACTCTAGGCATGCGTTGTAACTACAAGTTATGGACATTTACTCAAATGTAGAACTGTGTGTACTAATTTTTCAAAAATCTTTTTTGTTATGTATTTAAAAATATTTCTTCACAAGTATGGATCATCTAACCTTTCTTTTCTTAAGGAATTTTCAATTGCCAAAACATGAATTTCATGGGACTTCTCAGGCTGAGCCACCTGTGCAAACATGCAGCCACTGTAATTCTATCACTTATTTATTTTAGATGTTTGTATATCATCATCACAGGCACCTAGGTACCTTGCAGCAGTAAAACCCACCTTCTGGAAATTAACCAAATGAACACACCCACTCACTAATTATTTCATCAAGAAGGAATTGCGGGTACAGTTTTTCCATGCTAAAGGCTTGACAATTCACAGCTGGGATCGATATCCATGTCTTTTTATGAAAACAATTTGATAAATATTGTTTGTGATTGGAGATATATATCAAAAGAAAACCCAGACTTCGAAGCATTTTAGAAAATTCCGGAAGTAATACAAATGTTTATGTGAAAAAAACAAAGCAGTTTGGTAATAATATATTTTCTTAAACATATTTTTACCTTTGCTTGTGGTACAGAAGCTGCGTTCCATATAAGAAAGTGAAACATAAATTTGCTAGAAACTACTTATAATCAAAACCCAAAACAATGTACATACTATAGCCTAAAAAGTGTACTAAGAAGAATGAACCAAGAATCACACATTCTAATTGTTGATAAGAAGAGCTGATGTTAAAATATTTCATGTTAATAATTAAACAGATAAAAGAGAACCTAATAAAATAAACATTGTAACAATTAGAGTTTTAAATTCTATTATGTCTTGAAAAGCAGTATGAAATCAAGTAACTAGCTGGAGGGACTAGGAACAGTAGTAGCCAAATGTTGTTTTACACTCACATTCAGACTATTAGCAAACCATCATGAACTGGGGTAAATATTTTTTTCAGTGGTAACCAAAACGAATTGAGCACTTGCTGGCTTGAGCAAGTGTAGCAGGAGGAAAGCAACCACCGTGGGGCACCATGGGACAGGTTGTAAGTGTGAACGTGACCATAAGGCCATGTTAATGACTAAGGGATATTGAAGTTCAGGAAAAAAAATTCTGTATGTCTAGTCAAGAAACTGTGTTGTCTGAAATGCCTTTAATACTATTAACCCCTTCTTTTCTGATCCTGCATAGTTCTTTCTGAGCTGCCTTAATTCTATATACAGCTCATTTTTATCAACAGGTATAGCAGGTAATTGGGCAGCAAATTATGTACAATCATTAAACATAGTCAGTCAACTGGAAGTTGTGGAAAGAAGTGTAGTTTAACTATTGGACAACAGTGTTTATGGTGTCACATGCATCATATATACTGATGTTAACACAGCACAGTGTGTTCATTTATACACTACTCAATTGATATTTTTCATGGGCAAATTTAGGAAATGTTCTTAAGAGTTTGGCATTATCTGAGGACATTAGACAGTTGCTTCACTGGGCTAGATTGTGGCACTATATTCTACCTAAATCACAACCAAGTTGTGGTTTCCTTACAGTGGAAAGATTGATTATAAACACATGCAGCTTTTCAGCTGTGGGGTTTAGTTCAGTGATCTGCCAAACATACTTCTAATTTATATCTGTATCCCACTCCTGTCTTTCTAAATTACATGCCTGATCTCCTTTCCTGCACCCTTATCAATGAAGACTTTGCATTTGGCTTTCTAGCAATAACTCCAAAGCAAAAGGCATTTCTAGGATTCAGAACAAGGCCATAGTGACTTTCATATCAGCTGTTTCTCTCTTGTCATTATAGGGTGATCATAGCTGGAAAATCCCTTTTACTGTCTTCTGCGCATGGTTTCTGCTACATGGGACCATTCAAAGTTAACAAAAGTTTAGGGACATTACACTGAACAGCACCACTGACAACTCTAGTACTGAACTCAAGGAATAGTGAAGGCAAACTTACAGTTAGGTTCTTACCAACCAGCATTCAACATTCTTCAGCCCTGAATTTGCTCAATGCATCTTGCTGGTTAAAAAAAATATAATAATACTTATCAGGAGTACAGCAATCATTGCCAAAGTCGTTTAATTTCAACCTTTAAATGCTAACTCCTCTCCCATTTTAGATAATGTGTCATACGTTATGTCTGAAAAGAGCTAGAAAATTACTGCATTTAAAATAAAATTCCGTCATCATATTCCAGAACTTTTGTGGCATTCAGGATGTACAGTGCTTGTCTCGAACAATCCAAGAGATAAGTGATGGACTTTGGCACTCAGGATATCTGTTGCCTGTCTTGTGGCATCTGAGAGTTGAACGACATCTGCTGATGAACTAAAGAGATGTCTCAGCAACCCACCCAACCCCCTCCTGCAAGGAGTACCTGAGAACTGGGGAGTTTAGTGTGGGACATGCTGAGACTGGAGACAAAGGAGTTCTACAGCTGGCACTGGGAGCAGAACATCCAGTGATAACTAGGCCTTGATATGGAAACCATCAACTTTGCAGGACAAGACAAGGAGTGCCATTCTCAAGCTACTTCCTAGGACCGAAACTCCACCACAAGGAACTAATCCTGTGGTGGCAGTTGACTCAATCTCCTCCTTTGTAATGGCTGATCTCATCAATTAGCCAAAGACTACATAGCCCCTGGCATCATACCTGCCCTTGCTATCACAGAGAAGATCCAAAGGGTTTTTCCCTATGCAGGGAGAGAAGTGGGGTTGCAGTGGGCAAGGACTGTATAAAAATCTGGGACTCTATGGGTGCATGGAAGCACTTCTCCACCTGGAACTACTTCCCCACCGATGACATCAACGACATCGCTGGACCGTGGGTGGTAACTTTGCTCTCGCTTTCTGTCCTCTATCTCTCTGCTTTCTCCTCTCTTTCCTGTCTCTGTTTTCCTGTCTGTCCTATCCGCTCTAGGGACTTTTGTTGTGTTATTGCAATAAAAGTTTGTTGTGCGCGTGACATGTGACCTCGTTTGTGTCTTAATTTCACCATTTGGGATCACCTTTATTTATTAAAATTGCCACGTATCCGAATACCGGATTATGACAACTTTAAAAATTCCTTCTTTCTTCAGGTTGATGGCCTGAATCTAAAGAGTTCTTTGAGAGTGACCACTTTACATTCTATGAACATTTGGCCATTAAACATTGCCAGTTTGCACTTTATAACATGAATTACTTGCTTCACACTCCCTCTTCTTGTATCCTAGAAAGATGCATGGGAGTATGAATCATAGGGATACTGCCTCTCATTGCATTACTGAAGGGAGCAGCAGATACCTGCAACCAGGTATCACAAACAACAGCTACTTGTTTTATTGGCTCACATCACATCTCCAAAGTAATGAAAGAAGCAAAAGCAAATTAAACACATTGTATGAAAAGTGAGATTTTAATTTGGTATCATCCATTCATAGACATTTCTAAGGATTTAGAAACCCCAAGGATTTGATGTGCCTTTGCCAACTATTGTTTTTAAGGAAAACCAGTTAGTCACCAGTGGTAGGTAGGAGTTAGCCTGCCTTCTTGTCCCCTTCAAACACAAACTAAAAGACAACTCAAAACCATCTCCACTCTCAGTTTAGTAATTAGGGGTTTTTTAAATTAACTTAGGGATTATTTGTTAGAGGGAAATCGGCTCATCTGATATGTTTGTTCTGCTATAATTTGAAATTAATTTCCCATATATCCTTCTTTTGCATCTCACTTATATATTTGTCTCTTTTTCTTCACAGCTGAGATCAGAGTTACACAAATCAGACCTAGTTCTCATCAAGATGGCTCTTCTCAATAGCTATTTAGAACAGAGATGGAAGCATGGGTGAGAATTTGATTTTACAAATCTGAAACTGTTTCCAAAGACGAAAGACAAGATCGTAGATGTGCATCCCTGTATTACTTTGCTAAGCTAAATATAGATGACTGGACAAATTCCAATCTGCTTAGAAACCACATGGAAACAAATAACCAATTTGTATGTATACTGAGCATAGGGATGCTGCATGGAAGTTCTGTATCAGAAGTGGTGAGGTCCTGTTCAATGACATGAGCAGACTTAAAACAAAAAGGCAGATACCCTGACTTTTCTAAAAACTCAAGTGATCTCCATTTAGTTCTGTCAGCTCAAGGAGTTTATTATCCAATTCATGGGACTCTGAACTAGGAACAGTTAAAACTTAAGAAAAGCACTGCACTCTTCTCTGTTTAATAGAAACCCTATGTCTGACCTGTGGTTGTAGTTTTGACAACCTGCATGTACCTTCATCTGAGAAGGAAATAGTAATCCTCACCTTTATGTAAACTTTAAGAGCTTCCCACACTTCAGCTTCTGTGGGATGAAAAGGCATTAATGTCAGAGAATAATTGGATTCTAACCCTTGCCAGCTCTCAGAAGCTGGATGGAACATAAGGAAGATGCTAAGCCTCCATCCAGCAGTTCCTTTCCTGGGATAAAAGGTCTTTCATCTTATTAACCTTCTTTCATAGTGATCTAGTTACATAAACTTTGCCACTATTATATTCATGTCATCTGTATCGAGTAAAGGATTCAATAGGTTAACTGAATGAACACAACTCAAAATCTCATAGTGTCTGTTTTGAGTTTTTAAGCCTGAAGTGTCACTTTGGTTCAGACTAATATGTGATTAACTTTCTAAAATGGCTGGTTTAATAACTATTTAAAACAGAGAAGGAACCATGGGTGAGAATTTGATTTCACAGATCTGCAACTTTTGCTTACACCAACAGAACTACTTCAAGCTTGTATGAGGCCCATGCTTTCCTTAGAAGAATGACTGAGTCTTTTCTTAAACCAATAGAGCATGAAATATTTAGGAACTTTCATTAGTTAATCAAATCAACATTTCTACCTGATTGAATAGGAGCATATTCACATAAGACATTACTTCTAGCAAAAAGATTCAAGAAGCCACACGGCCTATTAACTCCACAAACAGCATTATACACTCATCTACTTAAATCAAATCTGGTAGCTACAAATGCTTCACTATAAATAACTTCATGGCTCCTCCCCAGTCATTACCCAGGGAAGAAACAGTCACAAACTTCTGTGTCAGTTTTCTTCTGCAAGCATGACTGTACTGGACAATAAGGGTGAATAAATCCCAATATGCATCAATGCTCTCAGTTTCTTTTTATCAACACCCTTTTGCTGATCCATTTGCTGCTTTGGAGTCATTAATCCAAAAAAATGAAGGGCAATATCAGTCCCAGTGATCACAGCAAAAAGGTCAACAAATAATCTTTACTGCACAGTTGCTAAGATTTAGCAGTAATTTGCTGATTCCAAAATGTTCTGTTCAACACATTTCAAACGTGTGACTTTCCTACCTAGTTTTATTCCTGCCTGCATTCCTGGCAGACTGTTCTGGTCAGATTTATGACTTCTGGACCAAGACCAAATTTAGAAAAAAATATATTTCTATTTCTGCTATAAAGAAAAGGGACCTGTGAAGGGATAGAAAAAGATGGGTGATGTGCCCAGTGTAAGAATACAGCAAAATGGATGTTTTCAGTGACATTTTGGAAAAGGCAGTATTGTATTTGTCAATGTCAGGACAAAGGGATCTGCAGCAATTGAGATGGCAAAAGCTTGCATAAGTTTTATTTAAAGATAGATAAAGAAGATCATAGCTTGTACATTTTATTCAAAAGAACATGTAAGATCCAGATACAGTGGAAGGATTTATCTAGGAAGAAGATCAAACTGAGTGTGAATCCCGGAGTATGGGCTAAAGATAACAGTGGCATCATTCACAGTGACTAAAAAAAGAAAAGATGAGTGAGAAATATGGAAATAAGAGGATTGGTTTGGGTTTTTTTCTGTGTTAAACTTAAATGACTAGTCGCAAAAAGTCAGGTAAAGAGATAATCCAAAGTTTTCACTTGAACCAAAAGAGGCAAATCTATAGCAGAGACATCTGTGAGGCATTGGCATAGGTTGTAGCTGAAATTGCATTTGCAAATCACATTGCTCAGGAGCAAAGTACATGGAGAAAGTGTAAACAAATGCAGCTTTGTGAAATGCTTATACAAAGCTGAAGGTAGAAAGGGAAGGATCCTTCAACTACTTCCCAGAAGACAGAGCACTTCTGGAGGACAAGAATCAGAAGCAGAGACAGTCTTAGTGAGTCCAAGGAAGGACAAGACAGAAAGTAGACAAGAACTTTATTTCGTTTTGCTAAGGTGTTTTTTTTTCTTAATTTTCTTATGCCCAGCTCACAGTTGCCCTGGAGCATCCCATGAGCTCCTTTTGCTCTGCACTGAGTACAGCTGCACCCTGAAATAATTAACCAGAATTTTTCAGATTGAGCAATTGCAAAAAAAAACCCAACAACAAAGAAGTTACCTTCTGTTGTTTTGTTGTTGCTGTTGTTGTTGCTGTTTTGTTTTGTTTTTCTTAAGACCTATCAAAATTTTATCTGCATTGTTTATTAAATCTGAAGGATTTTACTGTTCATAAAAGATACACTCACCACCTTAGACTATCAATCTCTGCTTTGGTGTACTGCTTCTCTCTGGATTGGCAGAGGGCTGAAAGTGACATCAGTCTACAAAGCTTTAGATCTAATGCTCCCGTGTGCGTCAGGTAATCCAATTGAGTTCTTACATGTCGATGGACCCAGGGATTTATATTGAGCCCCTTCCTAAAAGCTGACTCGTATTACCTGGTGGGTGAACTACCAAACAAAAAAAAAATTTAAAAAAAAAAAAGAAAAAAAAGAAAAAAAGGAGTGTAAACAGCTTCAGAAGACATGATGTTGCCATTAGCTTCAAACCAGGAGCTGCTAGGCTTGGCTTGCAAACAAGAGAATGTACCTTACTGTTTACTTGCTTAGCCATTTGCCAGACCACACAGTGCTTAGTTACGAGATATAAACAAAGCAGTAGAAAGAGAGAAAGGAAGACAGAGAGACGACAGAAAAGAGAGAAAGAGAGAGAAAGACAGAGAGAAATAGGGAGAGAAAGAAAGAGAGAGAGAGAGAGAGAGAGAGAGAGAGAGAGAGAAAGAAAGAAAGAAAGAAAAAGTCCAAGCAAGTTCTGATTACAGTTAAGGTGACATTTACAACTATGATGATCTAAACAATTAGAATTGGGAAAAAATATAGAAGATTTCAGACTATTCTGGATGCAGCATCTGTCCAGCTTGTGCAGGTAGGTGGCAATGTATTTTTCTTAAGCTCAATATCACTTAAATAAGTATGAAAGTACAGCAGTATCTAATATTTACCCTGTTGTTTTGTTGTTGTTTTTTTTAAAATTAAAGCTCATTTTGTTTCTCTCAAGTCAAAAGCTAACTCTGATAAGAAGGCTGCTTGCTTGTATTAAAATTTATAATGTAGAGTTGGTCAGATTGTGGTCCAAAGCATCAGTGTTCAGTCCCTGCTGCCTTCTTCTGGAGTTAAAAACATTCACCTGTGACAGAATTTCACTGATAAAAATTCAGAGTACCTCAACCTATTTTTATTTTCTATTGAAGGTAAAGAAATTGTTACTGCTCTTACAGCAGGGATAAGTCTTCACTTTTATAACACAGGTCATATGATTCTGGAAAGCATATTTAAGTATGTTATTTATTCATGTATATACTGAGTACTATTACTTAGAAGACAGCACTGAACTCCAAACACCAGAAAGACATGTCTCTAGTGATTGCAACCTGGGACTAAAGGTTCTCATTTAAGCAACAGGTTTCTGAATTTCTGCTCTGCTGCTCTCTGCTGTGTTTGTAGGCAAGTCCTTGCATTACAGTTTGCAGTTTATAAAATGAAAGCAGTCTTGCTTTATGGAAGTTTTGGCACATGCTTCATAAACATTACTGATTTAGAATTTTTTAGACAGAAATTCCAGAGGAATACAAATAATGTTAATTTACTATTTGCGTCTAAAGTGGATCACTAACAACAGCAAACTGCACGATCCTCTGTAATGTAGTAAAAGAAGGCCCTGAGTTTTTCTCAGGTGACAGAGCCAGTCAGCAGGAGAATCAAGTTTCAAAAATTTGGATATTTCTCTACCACAAACAAAGGTATCATGATAAGGACTCAAAAGCTACCTTTAAAGTACCCGTTTAGCATATTAATTATAGTCAAACCACAGCAGCATTAGCTACAGTAGGATGAGCTACTTTAGAAGCTATGGAAAGACTTTGGGAAGCCTGGACAGTAAAATATTAGGTCTTGATTTTTAATTTGGGACTTCATTTTTCTTTGCACCTGAAGAGGAGGGAGTAAGGCCTTCTGAGGTTCTTTTACATGGATTGTGCTTCCTTTTAACCTCAGCATCTGCACATAATTTGACTCTACATTCCCAGTTCCTATCTGTGAGATGAATCTGCCTCATCGCAGAGAATTACATAATGCCTAAAAAAATGGATGCAAGCCATAAAAGATAAATGCTACTATGGTGCCTGAGTTCTTCTGTCCTATTATTTCAGGCACTGCAGCAGAAGACAATGTGTCTTTGAAGTTTTAATCTTCAAAATACTAGAATGTAGATTATGTATTAGATGTATTAAATTTAGTTCTTGGTCACTAGTCAGCTATGTTGTAGAACAAACTTATAATAAAAGATGCATGAAAAAATTAAAAGAATGGCAGTAGCTCTCTATCATAGCTAGATATTCTATGAGGTCCTTTGGGTTGGACATCAGCTAGGGCGGAGGTGATAGGGCATATAAGCTTAGCAAGAACAAACATAGCAGCATTTTCATTTGAATAAAGTTGTCCAGTGAGAAGCTTTTATACATTTCTATTGAGAGAATATTTGTAAACTGTCTGCAGACAGGGTAATATTGTCCTCTGAAATTCACAGGTAGGTTCCCTTTTGAAGTAAAGGGGAAGTCAGACTTTGGCCCTATAAGTCTGATAGGATGTGGAGCCTTCCTACATTTTCTTTTGGAATCAATAACATTTTGTGTCCTTGAGGAAAAATTTCCATAGATTTTCTAATAAAGCCACATCTTTTTTAACAGTTCTACCACTCAGCTTCTGAAATTCACTACAGAGAGGCACATAACCACACCGTTCAGGATTGAGATTTCAACTTTCTCCTTCAGAAAAGAGACTTTATACAAACTGGTCCAATCCATAAGAAGTTTATGATTTCCTACAAGTAAATATTTCTCTTTTCATCACCCTAGATTTCTGAATACTTAGCAATAGTCTGGTTAATTTTCCTAATGATAAGTGCATTTTTCTAGGAAGGAAATAAAATAAATTAATTTACATTAGGAGGTGAAAAAATATAATATAATGAAGATTGTATCATTACAGCTATCATTACAGCTAATTTCTGTTGCATAATCTTTGTAAGGAAAGTAATGGTTTAGCAACCAGGAAACTCCCTTGTTGACTTGTCAGTATTGACAGCTTTGGCTCCGCCTGCCTACTTTATTTGAACAGATTTTTTTTTTTACAGTATTTCAATATTTACTCAAATGATAAACCCATACATTTCCAGCCCATATTTCAGGGAGTGGAATTTCATACCTAATGGGATTCTTCTCTCTGGCATGAGGAATACACTGTATTCTCTGCAGCATCATAATAACAATTGGACAATGAGTCAAAGTATAAATTTGTATAAGGAATATATATGGATAAATCAGGGCATGACTTAAATTAATTTTAAACTAGATCTTTCAAAAAATGTGCTCTTTTCAGTCTCTTCCAACTTTTCACGTAGTGAAAATTTATTGGTATTTTATGGACAAGTTACATGGAAATACAATAGGTTGTACTTGAGCAAAGTAATTACTAATTATCCAGCTTTTTAATCCAGTCATTATGCTTATATTTCCAGGTAAAAATATATAAACATGTTGTCATGGCTGATAGCACATATCAAGAATTTACTTTAAAAATATTAGAAGGCTATATTATTGGCATTAGGATACATTATATATGCAACAAGCTCAGAGTTTAATTTAAACATTAACAAAAATCTAAAGTCCACAGTGAGGCCATCTAATCTCCCTAGATTCTTTCCTTTTTTGTTTCTCTAAAATATTCATACAGTTATTATTAAGATATTATAATATATTTATTTCCAATAGTTTTTTCTTTATTATGCTTAAGATTATCAGTAACAGTCATTAGTTTGGTGATAGCAACAACATTCCCTTAACTCAATTTTAACTACATTTTAATATATTTTAAGAATTTACTTGATTTTTCAATTTTAAATGTTACAGATTAATAGTGCCTACAAAATCAATATATTTAGTCATCATTTCTTAGTAAATAATTTCTATATTATATTTTGATAAGCTTAAATTGTGTCATAGAAGAGAACTGTTCTTCAAAAACAAAATATAACCTGAAGTATTAAACCAGAACTTTCTCCCACACAACAGAAGCAGTCAGAGCCTTTCCAAAGCTCACAATTACAGACTGAAGTTATCACCTTCTTTCCTCTGTAGCCAATTTACCATTTTGTGGATTGCTATGAATCAGATGCAAAACTAAACAGATTTAGAGGTCTAACTGACAAGACAGCCTGGTGCTATCGGTCAGTGCCTCTTCAATGTTTCCTAACTACCTAAGTTCTAGTTATTTTGGAGACAACACCTCTTAACAATCTCCATATATTTTTTATGTTTTATTTTACTTCTGGACTTAATGAATTTTCAGTCCCTTTTGATGACATTTCTGAACTTTCATGTCATAAAGATGTAAAGCTACAAATTCATTACTGGATTATTCTTAAATACTTGAAGACACATTAATGCACTTTAAACTAATGTGTTGCAGGAAGTTATTAGTCTTCAAGGGGTGGAACCACAGAAGAAAATAATGAGATATGGTAGTTGTACTTTTATCCAGGTCAAAGTCCTCACGTGAGTGTGTTCAGAAATTACATTACTTGATATGTTACTTAACCCATTGTCCAGCACTTCAAGTCAAGTAAAAGGATGCTGACTAAAAATGCATTTTTTCTAGCTGCTTTTCATTCTAAAAGATCTTTAAGATTTAGCAAGTCTATCTTGCTAATCTGTCTGTTATTGACCCTTTTTCAGGCTTAAAATCAGTCTGTTAGTTCTCCACCACCTTAGGAAAACGTCACTATGTTCCCATTTTTCCTGGCATTTGATCAGCTTACATTTGAAAGCAGGTTGCAGAATATCTTGGAGAATAGCACCTGAGGTCCTCTGGCTAAGTCCCTTCTTCCAAAAAGTGGGTTTTTTCCCCCCACTTCATCTTGCTGTTACTGATGCAAGTTTTGCCTTTGGCTATACCAGGCAGATTAGGTCCCCTTGGTTTTGGTAATTTATTTACAGGAGTTTCTTTTAGACTATCAGGCAGGACCTGAGGCCTAAAGGGCACTGGTAGACATAGGTAAGAAATTACAGTACAACATCTGAAAAGAATAGAAGACTAAGAAAAATACTGTATCTAGAGAAAGTTTGCTATATAGTGGTGCAAATGGAAGATGTTCCACTTCAAGACCCCTTTCACTTGCCTGTCAGAACTAGCCTACATTCATATTCTCTTAGTGAGGTTAGTGGCTGAAGTTAGTAGTCTCTTAGATCTGTCAGAGCACCTTTACTTGTGTGGCCTCTCTCAAAATCAGATGTAAAAATCAGTTAGTCATTACTAGTAGAGGGGCTGTGATGAGCACTTAGGTCCAAAACATAAATAGGCAACACAACTTTCTCAGACACAACTGTTTGCAAAATCTGTGTCTGTTTACACCCTCAAGCAATTTAAAATCTGGTTAAGTTTCCACCTAGGTATTTTGCAATATACAGATACAAGACCTCTGCAAGAACAGCTTCCAGACAGCAAAAATTGAAAGCCATTTCTGGTTTGATAGAAGCCTTTCCAGTTTACAGAGTGCTTGGTTCCTACCTAAGGTTAATCCTTTATTGTTGTTGGTTTTGTGTTTATACCCAAACTTTTTGCTGAAGTTCTCATTTCCAGTTGTTCTTCAGGATGCCAAAACGGGGCAAATCTTACTTCATGCCTTTAAATTTACAAGAGAAACAAACTTGACCACACATTTTCAAAACCTAAACTTGATTTCCCCTTCCTTACCATCTTATTCACTGCTGTGTCCTATGTCCCTTTTTCATCATTCACCACCATCCAAGTAATGGATTAAGACTTTCATGCTACAGAAAATGTTTCTACAGCTAAATAAACTCCCCAGTAATGTCCCTCTAAGAGGCTTCCATGAAAAGGTCTATCATTTAGTTAGGAATCCAGATGCCCCATTCCCCTCGAGAATATTTAAGTCACATGATTGTTTGATAAACAAAAATCAGTTTCCCTTTTTTTTTTTAGCTCTTTTGTTGTCTTTATACAGTCAACAAAGCAGCAAAGTAAAGATGCAGGTTAACAAAAAACAAGTTTCTCCCTTACATTTTAATGAATAGGATTGCTGAATCTAATAAATCCAAATTGCTTTTAAAGTGACCCTGATATATGAAATTACTAATGCATGATTGTTATTAAGTGTTAAATTCAGATGCAAGGCTGTAGTTCATTATCTTTTATAAGCATTTCAATTATTTTCATTGACACTAGATTTCACTTATGATAAAAGAAAATATATAAAAATAAAATTAAATAAAATAATTTTTAAAGAAATGTGATGAATAGGTGGATGTTTGGGGCAAAATGATGGGTTAGCCTCACTTCAGTGTACCTTTCGTATCTATACAAGATGAGTAGATTAAATTCTTCCAGAGAAAATCTATTAACTGGAGACAGTCCATGTAATGAATGAGTGTGATGCCAACAATTAGAATGGGGATAATATTTTAGGCCAATTTGGTTATTTGGATGGCACTACCTTCTTCCACAGAAGTCAGCAGAAGATTTGTCTTTGACCTCAGAGAATGAATTGGCACTGGAAGCTCTTCGCTATTTTTTTCAAGGCACAAAAACATTACCCCTTATATCCTGGCCAAACTCCAAAGTTGGTGATAGCATTTTGCTGCTCTAATTTTTCCTTGCAGGCTTAACTAAATCCAGGATCATTTCCTGATGTGCAGTGTAACTACTAACATTCAAGTCCCTTTTTGCAAGGTTATTGGTTTTTCCTCCTAATTTGTGTGCTTTGCCTTAACAGTTGCAGCTTGTTTGAAGGTCAGAACTGTTTGGTTCTGGATCACAGCTTTTATTAAGTTGAGGAACCATGAATACATGCAGTGCTACAATGATAACAATATCTTTATATCACTTATAATCTCCTATCATATACATAGTGTAGCCTGGCTATAAAAGGAAATGAACAGTAATTTTTTTTCCCCAAGAACTCACATAGCTATAGTTTTGTCAAATACCACATCATGCTGATCTTGAAAACCAAAAGTCAAAAATACAGGCCAAAATTACAGGTCATTCTGAGACTGTTTAAAAATCAGTTGCCAATTTGTTGGTAAAATCCTTTAACTTTACATTGAATTATTTTATTACACTTTAAAGATATTATTTCCATGTCTGTACAATCTCATAATTTTTGGAAGAAGATGGCACATCATTGTCAGCAGAATTAATTTAATACATACTTAGGATGGATCTGAGACATTACTTTTAGAAAAAACATTAACTACAGAAGTTCAGCAGCTCTAGTTGTAACTGCTGATTTAACTTTGTCTCTATAAACACCTGCACTCAGCATAGTTGCTTATTGAGTAACTTAAGCTAGTTAGAAATACCAGCACTTGAAATCACTTAGTATAAGAACTTCTATCTAAAATAGAGGCTCTAATGTACCTTCCTTCAGCATGGTCTCAAATGAAACAACACTAAGTGCAGTCTAGTGGATTACCCATATAGAGAAGCCACAAAGATTCTAGATCTGGGGCTGTGAATTGATTACTTACTGCCAGTACCACAGGGTTAAGTGAAATGCTATCACAGTAATTTATTGTCAAGAGAAATGGTGATGGCTTCGATTAAGAAGATTTTTCTGTCTCTTCTAATTAAGATTAGGTTCTTAAGAAGCTTTACTATCCTTTGAAGATACAGAGACTAAAATTAGGACTCTTGTTCTGTTTAAAATGTCACTAGGTTAGTCCCTAATCTTGTAGTGATTGCAGCAAGGGATCATTCTTCCAATGTTGTGATGCCTTGTTTGGACACTAGTGAGCCAGGACAAGACCCCATGAATCAAAGCCTGAGTAGTCTATTAATCAGCAACAAGTTGGTCCTGCAGAACATCATCAAGCTCTTGCAGTGACCCCTTGAAGACTGCATAACAAACAGAAAGCTGGCAAAGAAATCAGCTGTCAGACACAGAAAATTGTATTGCAGATGGAGAGCAAATGCTAGCAGAAAGTGTGCTGCATACAGCAAGTGAAGAAATGGTTCAGGGGGAGATCTGTTTTCAGGCTGTAAATCAAGTAATTTTACAGTGGTGTTTATAATCTGATACACGACAATTGCATCCTGACTTCCAATGTCTTCACTTGGTGGTCTACAGACAATGTTAAAACCTCAAAGCAACAGATGGATTACTTCCAATTTTTCTCATTATGCCCCTATTTACACTGCATACAATGGAGTTCACTATTACAGCCTGGTAAGAGCAAAAACATAAATTAAGTTCAAAATTTTTTAGCAACATGTTAAGCTTGGATTCGGTTTTGCCTAGATTTGTAGACCTAGACCAGCTCTGCCTAGATTTGTAAATTACAGGAATGTAAAACTGGTGAAATGGAAAAATCAGAGCCATTTATTAAGAACAAAACTTCTTTAACAATATTTAGCATGATAAAACATTTGGAGGAAAAGAAACCTTGCTATTTCAAGTCACAAATCAATTTCTAGTAAGACATTAAATTACGATTCAGTACAGGATGCCTTTCTCTCAGTTATTTGATACTGCGTTGCAGTTGAGAAAAAACTAGTAGTGTGGACCAACATTCTTCCGTAGTACACCAGGTCTTACGTACTTGTCACATTGGAGTGTGTGCTGGGAGACACAAAATTGCTATTCAGCAGTTCTCAGAGGGAATCATCTTTTAATTTGATTTAGTGAAACAAAGCAAGTTTCTATTTATATTGGTATGGATGAACTGCAAGTTCTGAGCCTCAGGAATTTGACAAAGAAAATCTCTCAATGAATCCAGTAAAAGTCTACAAGCTTTTACTGATAAATCAGCTGAGCAATGAAAGAAACTATACTGTTCTGTTGGACTGTGTTTATAAACCTTTTGTGTTACAGTGCATCTACTTTTGCTTTGTAATTCTTTTTCTCTTAGATTAACTCTCTCATGTTTTTTGTAGACAAAAGCATCCAATTAAGCAGCAAAATCAATGTCCTACCCTTCAGATAATTCACAAAGTCTGAACAGCATATATGAAGGATCACCTGAGCAAAAATTATTTGCCCCAGACTACTTAGTTTAGTTCCATTTATTTACTCTTACTCAGATTAAGACAGGGATAAACAATACCACCTTTTGTGAACAAGGAAGCAGGGTGTTTCACAAAATATTTCTTATTGTGAGAGAAGGACAGAGCTGTAATCAATATGGTTTGCTTCAGTCTAGTTTAGTGTGTCCAAAATCTGGTTTCTATTGCAGCAGGCATGAGCAGTTCCTGTGTGACACTGGCCGAGGTCCTGTGGGCAAAAGGAAGCCCTTTAGAGGAAGAAGAAATATGGGCACTCTTGTATCTGGCCACAGTGCAGCTACTGGAGGACCTTCACAAAGGTGAGGTGAAAAGTATCTTCTTATAGATCTTACTGTTGGAAATTAATGCTTGAGCTATTTTAGCTCTTCTGAGGGTTGGTGTTTTTTTTGAGTTTTGGTTTTCTTTTTTGGGTAGAGCCAAAAAACACTAATGGCAATAATAGTATATTGCTAGAAAAATGAGAAAACTCTCAGTGCTGCTAGGATTACATGTGGACTGCTGTGCCAACCTAAGAGATCTTCACACAGTTGAGGGGTTTTTTTTCCAGATTGCACATCTCATAAGATACTTTTATCCTTGATGATAATAATGTGACTTATCATGATGAATGTTTGCCAAGCCAGCCAGCTGAACAAGAGAGCACGGCTGAGCAAACTGTCACAATTTGGGAACTGTTTATTACAATGGATATTGTTTTTGAGGGGAGAATGGATGAGAGGAGTTCTTACCTCTTAAGCATGTAGCAAAATACAAATTACTGAAAACAAGTAATGTGTAAATTCTGCTATATCTGGAGGGCAGGACTTTAGGGCTTGTTTCTGAGCTTTTCTCCTATGGAGCTCTAAATGGTCTTTGTTCTTGTTCCTATGGTGTGGCTTGAAAACTGTGATATACCAGCTAACATTTCTTTTTTTTTAATTTTTAATTACCTATATTTCCAGGAGTGCTACCACTAAATATTGCCATAGTTAATGCAGCTTTTCCTCTTTTTAACTAAATGGATTGATCTTACACACTTTTTATCATGCTTCTTTAATTAATATTTTAATGAAATTGCTTGGATGTATTTGGTCAAATTCACTAAACATGTATGCAAGTACAGAGTGTGTGCAGCAAACTGCACATCCTCATACTTCCACTCCTGCTTCAGACCACTGGGACTGATCTCAGTGGATCTCTGCAGTGAATATTTTTTTAAGAGTACTTGGGCCTTTACAAGAAGAATCCAGTCCATTTATGAGATACCATCAAAAAGATTTTTCCAGGGAATGGCAAGGAAAAACTGTTCCCTAAGGGGCAGGGAGCTCAGACCCTTTATGGGGGTAATGTAACCTTATGTAACCTAAGTATGGCTAGCAGGGTGGCAGGGCAGTGGCTGTGCCAGCCAGGGCCCTATCCTGCAGCATCAAAATAAGTTAGAAATTATGTTTCCACTTAAAGAAAAGCTTAGTAGGTTTTAGCACTTGGACTTGGGAAGTTTGTTTTCTACTGCTAGCTCAGCGTCTGTTGATTTACATAGTGTAGTCATCAAAGTTGGGGTCTTTATCAGTTTCTTCAGCTGTACACTGGAAATAAAAAAGATACTGACTCCTCACACTGCCTTTCTGGCAAAGTAACATGGCTTTGCTAGACATAATACGCTGAAAGAGAGGTTACTAAAATGTCAGCTGACTGACTCTAAGCAGCATATGGAACAAAAAAATATTTCCACAGAGATTTGTACCATGATCTTGCAACTTAATGGAAGTTAACTTAAGGTATTTGGCATATACCAGCTTCAAAGTATTCATGCTTTATTGGAAGGAGTGTTCTAGTCTTTTGATATTCTCTTGTGCTTTTTATAAAAGGATCTACCAAAAATGTCATGATTTCCAGAATCTGTATATGCAATGTGATTCTGCCTTTCCTTAGGCTTCAGAAATCTATCAAAATCAATATATTGTTTATATATGTGAAATAATGTGAGAGAAAAGTCGTCTTTATCCATTACAGAATTTAAGCTGACAAAGTCAGCGAGGCATAAACAAACATGATTCTACTGACTTTTGAGTACATCTCCAGGAAATTTCAGTAATGGGTTTAGCTAGGCAGGAGAGACGCCAGCAGTATGATTCTGGCACACAGTGAATTCAACACTAAGAACTCCATTATCTTCTTCAACGTTATTCAGACCCTGCCATCTGTGTGATTTGTCCGTGGTCAGTACTACTGTCTCCTGAAGGAAATTTGTCCTTCCAAAAGAATACATCTCAGATGGAAGCTGCCCCCTTCAGTGCACCAGAATTGCTTCACAGACAAAGTATAAACCAGCACATCGGACTAACAAAGGTGAGGTATATTACAAAATAAATCTTGATGGTACCTCATGAAGATCAGCTTGTGGGGTTTAATGGAGCATACCACGTATCAACTGTCAAACTCCTTTTCTAATAACACTAAAAAGATTAGTCTACAGTTAGAAAGACTGACGTGTCTTGCAGCTATTAGACAAGCTATTGCTATTAGATTAGCATGCACATCAACATCAAAATCAATTTTGACCATCAGTTCTCCAGGTCTGCAGAAATTTATCTGTAAAGGTCCACAAAAAGGAAAAATATTTCTATGAACATGGTGTTTGACCAGAAACGGTAATAGTAATCCCAAAAGCAGCACGACTGCAGTATCTAAATGATCAGTGGAAGCACTCCCAGGAAGTCAGAAATATGTTCAGCTTTGTTAACAGTTTAAATGTTCTTCTCCCAAAGAAATGAGTCTCTCTGGCAAGACAGTAAGAGACAACACTCAGGTATCTAAAAGTTTTAAATACCACTAGGCCTACATCAGTGCATACTTTCCTCAGGCAGAACACAGTAGTTCTAGACTCTTAAATAACTGATCACTTAGACACTATGCAGAAACATGAAGTTTTGGAATAGATGGCACTTATTCCAGTAATGCTTTTCCTTGTCATGACTTTTGGTCAGTCCTGCAGGTAGAGGACAGCTTTAATTGGCAATGGGAGAGCTTCAGAACTAAGAAAGGATTTCAAAGTTCTTTTCCTGCTCATGGCATCACTGGATAGAGGGCAGCCTGGTTCAGCCCATCAAGCTGAACAATACTCTTTCCATGCTACCTAGTCCATCAGCCAAGAGTCACTATTGTGCTTTTTATATATGTTTCCTCTAGTCTAGTTTAAAAAATACATATATTTGTTTGTTTTCTGACATTTTGTAACCAAAGACACAAAAAGATGGTCTCTCTAGTACAAGGCTTCTCTATATTTTGTGTTGACTTCATAAAGGCTTTCCTTTTCTGTTTTGACAGATGTTGGTGTATTCCTTAGGAATGACTCTCTACTGGTCAGTAGACTTCCAGGTTCCTCCAAACCAGGCCAGTAACAAAACATTCTTGTTTTCTTTTACTCCATCTTACATTGGTGGGTTCAGAGATTGAGAGGTATAATCTTAAGTCTCAGCAGGAGAAGCTTTATGTTTGGAACACTGAAAAGAATTGGAAAGCTAGTGTCAAGGTCCAGACTTCGAAAATACCAGTTCATCCAAATCAGGAATTTAGTCAGGTCTCAACTTTCCTTTTTTTTTCTTTTCCTTTTTCTTTAAAAACCAGAATTGTTCCCATTAAGATGAATTTTGCCATGCTTTTAAGAGTGAAGATAATTTATTCCAAGACTGTTATAAGGAACAGGCTACCCAGTGAAGTGGTTGAGTCACCATCCCTGGAGGTATTTAAAAGATGTGTAGGTGTGGCACACAGGGACATGGTTTGATGGTGGACTTGTGTTAGGTTTTACAGTTGGACTCAATTATCTTAAAGTTCTTTTCCAACCTAAACCATTCTATGATTCTAAGATAGTAAGTGAGGGCTAAAAGAAAACAATGCTGGCATGGTTGTGGTACTGTGCACATTTATGTGCTTTTTCTAATAATGGGATGCTGGAATAAAGCTAAACAACTCACCTTGTTTCTGAGCAAATTCTACCAGCATCTCTGCCAGATGAAATTTTGCATTTCTTGCTTACCCAGAAGCCTTTCAAAGATTCGTAGCAGACATTTTGCTTCCTTTCTATATCCATGCCTATGATTGCTTGTTTTTGATTTAGAGAGCACAAGCTTTTAGTATATTGAAGGTTACATGTCTTACTTGCATGAATCTTTAAGATTCACAATCATATTAGCAAAGCTGTGGAGCAGTCTGAGCTGTTTGTAACCAAGAAGCCCCTATACAGGTAAATGACCCTCTCTTGTACATGCCAGTTCCCTCCAAGGCTATCCTGGATCTGATTAGAGGCTCTGTTTAGTGGTGTTATTCTGCCTATCTGGAATTTTCCAGAAGTGTAAAGGAATTCAGTGCCCATTTCTCACCAAGGGTGAAAGGCTTAGAGAAATTCCTGGTCCCAGTTTACACAGTATTTCAGATCACTAGGAGAGGTCATTTAACTACCTCCCTTTTGACTCAGTCCCTCCAGCTGAGTGACCAACTACACACGCTCTTGCTGACACTATGTGAAGATCTGCCATATAAAAGGCTTTCTCCTGAATCGATTCTGGAAGCATGTGAGGCACATCAGAAGGAATTTGCTTCCTTACCAGCAAATGTCTGCATAAAGAAAATGGTCCAGTTTGCTCTGGGAAGTGTTGGTGAGGTAAGTACTACTCTCATACTCTAATCGTCTCATTTTCTTCAGTAAGAGAGGTCAGCAACAACATAGGATTCAGGTGAGCAATTGTCTGAAATTAACGCTTATATAAATTGAGGAAGTGAGATTGGGTTCTAGACTTCTAAGAGTGGAAATGAGTGAGTATGTGTACAAGAAAATGATGGAATGAAGCCATCTCTCACACCACTCTTACACTTCTGGGAAATAATCCAAATCCAGCTTTTGTACTTACAGTATCTTATTTTTTTTAAATACTGAAGGAATCATAACTTTTATGGAGATCTCATATTGGTCAAAGGAATGGACTTAATACAAGAGAAAAGATTTCCCCATTGCCACTCTGGTTTCAGACTTGATTTGTAAAATTCAAAGAAATCACATCATACTGAGAACTTCATTCATCATCCTTGAGTGGAGCTGAACATTTGCTATGCAATAAAGCCTGACCATGTGAAGTCTTTAATACGTGAGCACCTGAGGTTTTTTCAAGATTTGAAATATCATCAAACATTCTCTGTTGACAAACTGAACAAAACTGGAAGAAAACACACTGCTTTTTTGTTTGTTTGTTTCTTTGGGTTGTTTTGTTTGGTTGGTTTTGTTTTTTCTTTTTGTTTTGTTTCTTTTTCCCCCAGTTCATTAATATTCTGAGATTACCTTCTTCCTTGCACTCTCGATTGCTCCATTTCCCACTGCCCCCTCACAAACACAGCTAGCCTGGGACCATGAGGTCATCAAAACTCAGTCCTGCTTTGTGTTAATCCAGGACAATGAAGTTGCTTGAACCAAGCAAATCAGCAGCCTCTGACAAGCAGAGGGCAAGGGTCACTTCAGTAAGAGAGTCTGAAATCCACATATCATATGACATTGATTTGCATTACTACTCTCTTCTAGGTAGAGCAGGTAGTCACTGAAGACAGCACAGCCTTTCAGCTTAACAGAAGTCATGTGATAAGGAAAAGACTGCATGAGAAAATATCGGACACCTCACCACTGTCCTCCCAGATTAATTTTCACCAAGGTAAAGAAAGAGTTATAATCTGAACTGTCTAATAAGGATACAGCCAGCCTTCTCTGAGTCCTTCCCAAGCTAGGTGAATTGTTTAATTTCATGCTGTAGTGATTACATGTAGTGTTGGATAGGATATTTATTGCTTTACATATAAATGACTTGATAATGGAGAGGCTCTGAGGCAAGTCAGCAAGTTTTCTTTTCCTTATTTCCTCAAAGGACAGTAATCTGCAGGCTGTGAAGCAATGATAACACATCTGCTTGCTCAGATTTGACTCTTAAAGCACTTTGCATAAAACCTGTGTATATAAAATGAAACTACGTTAAAATCTGCTTTTGCACCTTGTATACTCCAGAGTATTTTCAAAGGTAGGATGTGATTCTATGAAGTTATCCTATTTCCATTAAGGAATATATACTTCCTATTTGATTATTCAAGCAAAGATTTGTTGTTTCTTTTTTATTTTAGTTCTGTTTTTCCATTCAAAAGCTTTCTTATAAATTCACACATGGATTGGTGAAGTGCCTTCAAGACACAAGGCCAAATCCTGCCCACTATATAAATAAACCAGCATATACTAATTTCACATTTCATTTGACTCAGATCAAGGTTTTATTCAGAGTAATTTTCTAAATGTAACTCAATATGGACTTCAAGTTCAGATTGTTTTTTTTCTAATATCTATATTGTACGGTTCACTTCAACAGAAATCTCTGATTTTTGAGGCAAGGTGAGGGTTAGCTCAAGCTATTGAGGTGCTTTTTTATATATATATGCTCAACATTAGTCACATGAACAATCCAATTCCTATTCAGCAAATTACATATACGTTCCATTAACTTCAACTAGAATTAAAGACAAGTATGTGTGGGACATTTCTACTAGGTGTTATTAGTCATAAAATCCTCTTCATCATATTGGCTCATTCAGTCATTCAGAAACTGCACTTAAAGATTCACACCAGCATAAGCTGGTGAAAACTCTGCTACTGCCAAAAGGTGTGGTCCCATCTTCAACCCCCTGTAAGCCACAAGTTCCTGACACCTCCCTTCTGCTGGCTCTAGTGATTATGTATCTGGGATGATCTCTATGTTTTCTAGGGATTTAGGTCACCTGGCTTACACTTGTTTAAGGACTTCAGTAAATCAGGATGTCAATTACATTGAGAATCAGTGTGCCACACTTTTCAAGGCAGCATTCCATTTCTTTTATTTCTTTTTTTTTTCTTTTTTTTCTTTTTTCCCCCTATTTAGAAATGATCATATTCAGAGATTCTGGAAATGAACAGGAGACAATATGACCAAAGTAAAGTTAGAGTACAACAGGAATATGTACTTCCTAGTGACTTAGGATGACTCCATACAGTTTCTGCAGCCGACTCTGGTAGTGGATTGTTTCTGGGCACTGTCTGTCTTGCACACAGAAAGAATACTTTATAGCTGGATTTTTTAGGCCTCAGAATAAGAAAGAAAAATCTTGCAGGTTATCTGCACTTTGCAATCTTTCAGTTAAACATGTGGAACAGAATTAATGAATTAGATTAATTTTCTTTGGAATGGTTGAGGAGAGAAATGATGACTACTGTGGGTCAGAATAAGATTATGAAAATGATAGAATGAAGTTACCAAGTTTTCCTTTGTCCCTAAGGAACTGAAGTCAGGGTTAGAAGACAGACAGATATGGACTATATAGAAGTTAGTCAAGTCAAATGTTATTTACGTTATCATGCAAAACCCAACAATTTATAATTAAAGTATGTGATTCACCATAGTTCCTTTCTGTTTCCAAAGGGTCCACATTAATGAATTATAGTCGGTCAACAGAAGATTACAAAGATTACAGGCAACTCTCTGTGGAACACAGTGACTCTAATAGTATATCTGAAAGTACATCTTTAATACTGTCTAACCAAGGACACAGGAGAGGTAAGATATTCCTGAAAGATTATGAGTTACGTACTCAACTCTTTTGTCCTTGGAAATGTGAGACTACCCATGAAGGTCAAGTGATAAGGTACTCTGATGCATCTGTGGTTATGTGATTAGGGAAATATGTTTGTGGTAAGCTGCAGAGAAGAAAGCTTCCATTATAATGGGTTCCATTTTACTTGTGTCCCGTTGTAAAGCTATATATTCACTGATTACTATGCAGTATCATCACCTCTTTCTTGCATGGATTCAAATGTACTCTGTAAGCATGTGTGGGTTTTTTTAATCCCAGAAATTTCTTACCTAAGGAAACACCCCTAGGGTCCACTACATAAATTATGATGTAACAAAGTATGCACACTGAATGGTTAGTTCATTGATGACATAAAAATCAGAAAACTGATGAGTACTCCTTGCTTTTTCTCACTGGGGAGTATTAATTTGGGTTTATGATATCCAGCTGCCAATTGATGAAATTTATAGGAACATATTACCCATGCTCTTCCAAATTTACTAGGCTTAAAATTTACTAGGCAGAAATGAAAGGCATAGAGCATGATCTCAAGGGATTAATTTCCCTAGGAAAGATGGCAAAAAACCTGGGTGCACCCTGTGTTATCATGAGTCTGCCAGGAGATAATTCAGAAAAGGAAACTGAAAAAAAAAGAAAAAATTAATAGCTTCTCAACCCCAAGGATGACGAAGGCAAGATTATTCCTACAACTGCTGCTGATACTCTCCTTCTGAAAGGTGCTGTATTTCTGAGGCTCCAGAGCTGCAATATTCATAGCAATAAAAACCTGAAATAGCAGCTGCTGCCTGTGATGCATCCGTGTCAGTCACATATCTAGTGGCACACAGTGAAGGTAAACTCAAGAGTCTGTTTTCTAAGTCCTTTGTAAAGAAATTGTGGTCATAAACTTGGCAAAAGCTCATTCCAGTGCATTTCTCGTGTATCACAGAAGAAACCACAGAATGTGAGAGCTGGTTTGTTGCAGACATTCTTTCAATGAAAGAATGTATTCAAAATATGCTTTCCTCTCTGAAAAGAAGTACTACCATCTAGTAGAGACCATTATCTAGGGAATTCAATATCTCTGTGCAGACTGTACTTTATAAGCTAATGTAACATATAATAAATTAATAATCTACAAGATCAACATCTGTGAGTGCCATGTGTTACTTTAACATCAGGGACCTATTGGATTTATGATCAAAGCAGTTTGACCACTGAAACTAGCCAACTTGTCCCACTGCCATAATACCTAAGACAGAAAAATTAAGGGGATTTTTATCTACTTGTCAAAGTATATTTATAAAATTATGTGAAACCTGTAGTATAAGCAGAGACACTTGCCAGCCTTTCTCTTTAAAAAGTGGGTAGTTTCAGAGCACAGGACTGAATCTTAACTTGGTAACTTGCCCTGAGTATTTGGCTTATCTCAAATCTAACATTTTTTAATTACCATCTGCAGCTAGAAAAAAACCATAGTTATACTTATTTTTGCAACATGACTGTAGATTTTCTAGTTTTAAAAATTGCAGTTGGTGGTCAGTACACTAGAATTCAATGTCATATTTTCATGTTGGAACTCAGTGAGATCTCAGTTCACAAAACTACATCTTGCACAGCCCTTTCTGGTTCTACCTCTAAATTTCAGCCTTCATGTATTTGGAAAAAAGCAATGCCTTT
Source organism: Chaetura pelagica (assembly GCF_000747805.2). Taxonomy (NCBI): domain Eukaryota; kingdom Metazoa; phylum Chordata; class Aves; order Apodiformes; family Apodidae; genus Chaetura; species Chaetura pelagica. The sequence continues at coordinate 557,385 of NW_009953694.1, read as the reverse complement.
CTTTCTGTCTCAGCAGAGACAACTACAGGTGAAAAAATATGCAAATTATATTTGCTGATGACTCACAAACCATCCTATATTTCCTCCAGATTTTTATGATGTAAAAAGGATTCACAATATATTTAATGTAGCAAATAAACACTGGAATATTTACAAGCAGTTTTCATTTTGGTGAATTTATTTCCTACTCTGATTAAGCCAGAGAAGATTAATGGCTTTTTTCTCCTGATTTTACACCTGGAAATAAAAGAGCAAAGAATACCAGGGGTAATTTCTGAACAGAAAAAAGCTGTTTCAGAAATTACCCCTGTACATATGTAACAGCCAGTGTATCTACCCAGCTGTTTTCCAAATTGCATTCACATGAAGGGTTATTAAGAGGATGTAACAGTGACTACAGAACTGGGAACACTGCTGGTGTAGTATTCACTTAGCCTTATCAAATAGACATTTATCATGCCCTAACACAACCCGGGTAGGGCAACCCAGGGAGATTCAGACTGGACCCCCTTACTTTATGAACTCCTTCTCAGAGAGCCCAAGTGCAGCTGGATCCAACCTTAGTCTCAGACCTGGCCCTTCCAGGGAGAGTGATTAACATGTCACAGTCCAAGGAAATGCTTGGCCATCCAATACCCCTTGATTGGATTAAGGTGAAACGACACTCAAGGTCTGTATTTGAATGTTATGCTTAATTAAAACTATAGAAGGAATACTGATAGTTCAATTATTATCTCAGGCTGCATGATCACAAGAGTACAACATATGTATGTTCAAGCTGCACAACCCGAGAAAGTTGAAGTTAGGCCTTGTGTTTCTTAATGTTTTTAGGAAGGAAGAGAGAGAGAGGGAATAGGAGAAGTTAGAGAAACAGGTAACAGCCAATCATCAGTCCTGGATCCAGCATTGGACCAGCTAATGGAGGAGAGTTGGTGTCAGTGAGGCTCCCAAAACCCACCACTGCAGCCCCCTGCTTTATAGGCCTGCTGTCATTGTTTTGCAAGGATGAGTAAATGCAACTGAGTCATAAGACTGGGCAGCTGGAGTGGACCTCTGCCCCTCCATCTGTCTTGATCTCAATTGTTGTAAATGCAAGCCACAGGCCATATGTATACCATCATCGTTGTCTCCATCTTCCCAGGCAGGCCTTTCATGCAAATGAGACTTTGTTTGAGGGGTTACAATGGAGTTTCAACACCACTTCCTACAAGGGCTGGTCCCTCACATGCAGAGAAAGGACACAAGGGAGGAAGTATCCAGTCTGCATTTCCTCCTTGTTGTAATTGTCCCAAGATCTGATGCAGAGTGCTGCTATAATTGTTTCCATTGTGAATTTATTTTTTATTCATTTCAGGGAGAGTTCCACAGACACACAGGTCATGGGACCCCACCCTTAGTGGGTCAAGGACACAAAGTAGCTACAAGCTCTTCATAAACAGGTAATCAAAACTCATAGTCTTAAAAGATGTAAACTGTTGTATTACCAAGTAAAGCATGCAAGTAGCATGGCAATGACTACCATAAAATGCCTGGATCACTATCTGAACTAATTTTAGTAATAGACACAATTTATGTAGAACTAAAGTGCACAGAGACCCAGTGTGACCCTGAAAAATCCATACAAAATAAGCACATTACTGTTTTCCACCTGTACTCTTTACTGCAGTGTCCTGCCAGATGTCACTGGCCTCCCAGAACAGCTGGGACAGTCTCTGTCAGAATCAGAAAGGTAAGCAGCAATAGCTCACTGTGATTGAAGCAACTGGGAAGCAGCTCCACAGTGAAAGGGGAAAAACCTGTTGAGAAAATATGAATGGTCTTTGCTTTAACTTGCAAGGCCAGGGTCTATATTTATCTACATTCAGACCTGGATCTGGTCTTGCTTTGCTGTCACATTAGCAGAGGCCTGATGTGTTCTGGAGTGGTTATGATAGATTATATATATGATCCATACTTTTCAGTGGATTATTTGCATTTCTACCTCAGTTCTTAGATTGATTTGTCTCATTTGTGTCAATTTTACCCAGCCCAGTGCCACAACTTTGCTGAAGAGTTAGAGGTAGCCCAGGAACACAAGCAGTAGAGACCTCTGCTCTGTCATGAGTATCCATACAACAGCCCTTTCCATAGACAAGGAAAGCTGAGAATTGTACAACTGATACTAACTCCTTTTTAAAATCCAGAGAAATATCCCTGCTGTCAAACAAGAGACTGGATGTTAGCATAGTGCAGCTGTAATCATGGCTGCTTCCACTGAAGAAAGGATGTAAGAACTGTTAGCCTCTTGGCACCACGAAGATTGGAATCCCATAGTTAAGCACCCTGTAATCCCTACAGACATCCTATTTCAATTGAGTTCTTGACCCAGTTAAGCAGGAGTTTCTTCTTTTAACCATGACATGAATAATTCAGGCCCATGGGAAATGTTCCATTTAGATTAACTACCAATTAAATGTACCCCAAGTAAACAGTTTGAACTTCCTGATAAATCAGGCACAATAATCTGAGCAATGCGAGGTATCTCAGTACACCTCTCAATCTGCAGTAAGAAAGAACTCCAAGCATGTTGTAGGATAGTGGCAGCTTTTGTGAAGATAGAACTCTTTGCCTGTCTAACTACACATACATCCATATGTGTGTATACAGACATCTATCTATGCATCATATACTTGTTAATGGTATCAGTAACAAATGATTTATTTACTAAGTATTTTGGAGCAATTGTCATGCCTCTGACTACCAACTTGAGTATCATCTTGATACCCTTGACCTGAAATCATGCTGCCAAGAAAATGCTCTCCTCTGCTGAAAGATGAACTCTCTTTTCCAAATTTCCATCAAGCTGTTTCTCATGGAAAGTGGGGACTATAAACCCCACTTTTAGTTGTAACCATCTACAATTGAATTTCTACCAAGGTCCTCATCCTATTCTAAGTTACACAAGATCAGTGTAGTTGAAATAGTTTGGAAACCACAAATTTCCCATCTAGGAGGACAACTAACACAGAATTTACTGATAGGTTTACTATATATAAAGCTTACTAATATCACCATGCTCACTTCTGTAAGCTGTCCAACTGACATAATTTGCATCTCATAAAGTTCAGCTTGTAAGTATATATAGGACTGTGGCTTGTGTATAAAGACACAGCTATCAAGTCTGGCATCTCTTATCTTACAGAACTACCAACAGGAAATGTTTTCTATGGAAAAAGAAAGTCTCCTTACAGCATCTTGGGTTTAGAGCTAACAGTGTTTTTATAACCCAAAAAGCCACTCCAGTCATTTTTAGGCATATTTCTAAATGAAAAGTTAGTATTTATGACTTCGCATTGATAGAAACAAAAATATCTAGATATCTTTATAAACAGAGGAATGCAAACTAGGATAGGATAGAACTGCAACGATCAGCTCATCCAACTGCCTGACTACTTCAGGGCTGACCAGTGTAAAACATTATTGAGGGAATTGCCCAAATGCCTCTTAAACACAGACAGGCTTGGGGCATTGAGCACCTCTCTAGGAAGGCTGCTCTAGTGTTTGGCTACCCAGTGAGTCCCATGTGTCCTGTCACTGCATACCAAGGAGAAGCAACTATTCCAGTAACTTTGTTAAAAACCTTTTAAAACTCCTGAATAGCTCCTTGAAGCAAATCTGCAACATGTAAAAGAAAAGGATAAAACTTTGGGATAACAAAAAAGCTCCTGTGTGACTTTGGCATTTGTTAAACATGTAATTAACAAAAATCCACCTAAACAAAAAAAAATTTTAAAACATTTTATTCTAAGCATACAAGTGCCTGGTCACATGGAAAACACCATTACTTTATGGGTTAAAAATACAGTATAAAGACACCTTTCTGATCTGACACCTTTCATGCATCTTTCTCTTAATTCCCTTAGTTCTCCAAGAAATCATTTTTTTTCTAATGAATTAGTGTTCAAATAATTGTTTCCATTCCTGGAAAATTCTGAATAAGGTAATAACAAATGTCATGGTTTTCTGAAGCTTTTCTGCTTCAGAAAATAAGAAATGAAGAATTGACTTAATCCTGTAGAATTCTCTGAAAGGCATGGAGCTAAATTATATGCCTGTTGGCTTCACTAGACTGAAACCAGCTAGATCTGGATCATCAAATGAAAAAAAAAAGAAAAAAGAAAAAAAAAGAGCCTGTTATTGAATTAAAGCATAATTTAGATGTATAAGGACATCAGTAAAGTTATCCTTTTAAAATGTTTTTTCTTTTTCTGTAAAGAAAAATTTAACAACTTATAATTGACATTGCCTTGGGTTTCATAATATTCTGCCAGTCAATGTACATTAAGCTCTTTGACCTAAAGTCTTTGTTGTTTTGATTGCATGGTATATATTGCTCTCTATGACTTTTTCTTTGAAGGTCAGTCAGCGCTGTAGAAGAAATCCCTGGTGGACCTCAGGACAACAGCAAACACAACCTCCTAAGTTTAGGTTCCACTTTCTCCATGTCTACAAAGGACTACACAGCAGCAATGGCATCACAGAAATGTTTGTTCCACAGGAAGGAAAAGGTGGTTAATGCTGCTTTCAAAATGTAAAACTCACTAAAGAAAAACCTCTCATCCAGTTGTCATTTGCCAGTGATGTGCATATTGGCTACTGAGTCATCTCATTAGATTATTCTAAATTGACAGACTCCAAGTTAGGCATGAGCCACGAGTGATAACTCAAAATTGAAACTAGTGAAAGCTCTTAAAGACTAAACAAAAGCTTATAATCAAACCCTTTTACATATATATGTGTGAATTCTGCAAGCATAAAACACCATATGGACAGTTTCCATCAATTACTTTGACAGGAGCTTCAGCACAGCAAAAACATTTACAGAGACAGTGAACCCAGACCCTTGCTGGTCAATAGTGATCAAAGGATTAATTATTATTTTTTTTTTGATAGCATTTGTCTGGACAGAGAAGCACAGGCCAGCAGTGAGTGTGCCAAACTAATAGTTCACCTCAGAGTGTATTTCTAGTTGCCAATTTGTTGTAGGACTATTAAATAGGATGGATAATATTTCTTTGGGAGTTGGGTCACAAAATCCAGAAATTACTGAATGACAGAAAACACAATGCTGCTGCCCATGGAGCTTTCTATTCTACAAGCAGGAAGGACAGGTTTTAGGCTGGTGAACCCTTTCATCACTTCTCAGTTCACTAGCTCAAGACTGACTAGTGTCAGAATTTGATCAAAAGTTTCAGGTAGATACTTTGGAAAATTATCTTTCTATATATAAATTTAGTTTTAAATTGCTTTAATATTATTTTTTTCTGGGAAAATAACTTAATTCCTCAGGAGTCCAACAATTGTTACAACAAAGTGCTAGTCCCTCTTTGTGTGATAGAAAACTGCATTGTCTGTTGGCAGAACAATACTAGTATTATGAAACAAACCATAAATCTTCCCCAAAAAAGATCTAAATGGGTCAAGATACTAAGTCATGGAGGATGGTTGGAAGGATCCACCTCTTAACAATTTGCAGATATTTTGTTATTTCTGTATGCCTCAAGGATCTAAAAGCATAGCTGAACCTAAACGAAACAAAAAAACCAGTATGCAAAATTCCTTGAGGTGTATGCTCAACAAGAAAAAAGCATTTTGTGTGCTGTTAAAGTTTGTTGAAGTTAAAGCAAAAGAATACGTTTGCTAATAAGAAATATCAGTCAACCTTCATTATAGGGAAGAAAGCAGTTTTGCATTTTAGTCCGGTTCCCTATAGAAACTAGGCTTATGAAATCACAGTGGTGTGTATGTGTTTGTGTACATGCCTGTGACTGTCCTCATAGTGACTTGGGAATCAAATGGGAAAAGCTCTTGGAAGAAAGTTTCTGAGTCATGAAAATAAGTGTCTTGCAAAGGAAATATGTCTTGGTTAAGCCCCTTTATAGAAGACAAGGCTTCCACACAGGAAAGACTCAAACAGAGGGAAGTCTTCAGCCAACATCTGCACCTTATTAGACACCAAAATCAATTAGCTATAGCATACACATCAACAGAACTGGGTTTCATTGGTACTGCTGTTTGGGATCGTAATTACATTCAGACATGTATTAAACTTCTAAATAGTCTCCTTATAGTTTTCAGGTCCAGAATTTATAATTTTGTCTAGTGAACCACCAGTGACCTTACAGCTGCCTGGATCAATTGTGGTAAGAACAAACATTAAGAATTTAGATCTAATCTAGTGACACTTTAGTTGGGGCTCTTCTTAAGTTATATCTGAGTCCCAACCCAGTATTCATGCCATGTCCTCCCGAACCAAAATAGGGTTTCTGCATAAGACCTTTCATTAAGATAATGTAAAAGGCTGACAGCACACAGCAGTAAAAATGAGGGTAAAGATAAATTGGAATTACCCTCAAATCTAGAATAACCCTGGTGACTGTAGAGTCTGAGTACATTAAGCTGTTTTGTTGGGATTCCCTGGGGTTTTTAAAAATTAGAAATGTTTGGGATACTAACTTATTAGAAGGGAGGCAGGGAATAGCACCAGGTTATGTAGAGAAAGGAGACAAGGGGCTCTCGGCAATAAAATGCTATGGAACTTGCATTGTTTGAACTTGGCACTCATTCTTTACTCTTTATTACATATTTTTAGACTAAAAAAGGGAAATCGTATTTGTCCCAAAGGGATCTCAACGTTGTTCTACTCAATGGGCGGTGCCTTGAGGTGCAATGTGACATCAAGTCCAAGGCAAGAGATGTTTTTGACACCGTGGTGGCATATGCTAATTTGGTGGAACATTTCTACTTTGGCTTGGCTTACCTGAAAGGTAATGAGATGCAGCTAGTATAGTAACAGTTTTCTCCTTCAGTACCTCTGTAGTCACTTTATTAATGAATCCTTGTAACATCAGATGAAAACAGATCTAAAGCTTAAACAAAAGTAAGTTGCTTTAAACATTACTGCACTGATGTCAAGCATGTCTACCCTAGGACTGTGCATCAGTACAGCCATGCTGTTACTGACTGATATTCCCATGCAAAAAAGGCTGTGTCCCAGCCTTGCACTGGAATAATAGTGAGCCATGTAGCTCCAGCAGAAATTCCAGGAAGCATTGTACTGAGGAAGGCTGAGTGTCTTTGTTCCTAGATGTAATTTGGAGTACAGGCTCAGCTATTTCATCCACAAGATTCCAATCTCCCTAGCCCACTTGTGATGGCAAACATGGCCGAGGCACTAGGAAGAAGCATATCTTGTGTGTAGGGCATGAGGATTACAATGGGGTACAGAACCTGAATGCTGAGCAGATTGCAAACCACATCAGTTCTTGAGTGATTCCATAGATACCACACTAATTCATCATCTAACCATTGTAATCCTAAATTTACCCTAAGTCCTCTGTTAAAGAAGCAATAAGTTAAATCATGACACAGAGAAGTAAATCTCAACTGACATTCATGATACATTTTAAATTTTATTACTGAATGAAGAAAGCACAATTTTGAACTACTGAACTATCTCCAGACTTATCACAGAACCCAAAATTCTTGTTCCAGGTAAAGAATTCTTCTTTTTGGATGAGGAGACCAAACTCTACAAAGTGGCCCCTGATGGTTGGAATGACCAACCCAAGAAGAAAACCTCACTTATTAATTTCACACTCTTCCTAAGGATAAAATTCTTTGTCAACCACTTTAATGTTATCCAGTAAGTGCATGTCTTTGCTGACTGCAGGAAAACCAGTAGCATTTAGGGTGACAGTTCAAAGCTCGTCCTGTGTTCTTAAACCCTTTTATGTTCCAGGCACAGCCTGACAAGGCATCAGTTTTACCTACAGCTTCGTAAAGATATTTTGGAGGAACGATTATATTGCAATGATGAGATTGCCCTGAAACTTGGCGCTTTGGCTTTACAGGCAGAGCTTGGCAATTATGCTCCTGAGGTATGGATAAATAACACAGTACTTCTCAGAAGTCTCTTTCAACAGTTTTGCAGCTTTTTGTTTATCTCATGGAGTTTAAAACAGAACTGTGAATAGCACATGATTTCAGCTAAGTCCTTCAGTAATCACATTTCACATTTCAGATTTAATTTAAAAAATTACAAAATTTGCCTGATTAAGGAGCAGTAATGAGCCATAGAAATTTGGCAGAAAACATGGCAGAATGATGAAAGGCTCTTGGTTCTTCACAACTGATAACACAACAAAGAAACTCCATAAAATCTATAGATAATTTCCAACATAAGCACAGCCTGGATGTGTAGAAGAGTTTAGAGAGATTAGAAAACATGGAAGAGAAAAATAAGTAAACACTGCAGACTTCACAGCTATTTTGTGTGTAGGCTCAGATCCACAAGCTCCAAAGACAAGAAGGTCACTTATGACATATCTGAACTAGTTATCCTAGTATTGGAGTGAACAGAAAATATCCACTTCTGTTTTCTGCCATGTCTTCAGTTACATAAATCAGTGTAGCTCTACTAATTGAATTTGAGTAGTCTGATCCATCTGGTCAGATCCATTCTGGCATTGGGTCTCTCACTGTAGGTGGTAGTGATGCAGCTGTAGCTGTCAGCTCTAAGTACAAGACTGCATGCATGTCTGTTGGGCCAGCTCTTTTTCCCCCTCTGCACAGAGAAGTAGCATGTGCTTTGGGCACCTGCCTGAGCACAGGTGCAAGAGGCACATTTGGCTGTCAGGATGCTACCTGGTATTCCCCTTCTTCTTCTAGGAAATGGCAACAAGGTGACAGCATACAGGTCACCCTGAAAACGGAAATGCACTAAGTAAGAAAAGTCAAGAAAGAAAAAAAGGCTCCTCTTTCTTCTTCTTTTTTTTTTTCTTTTTTTTTTTTTTTTCTCCCAAAGATGCATGGGAAGAGCTATTTTCGTGTTGAGGACTACATTCCAGCAAGCCGAATAGAGAAAATGACCCTGGCCTATGTACAGAGAGAGCTCGCTAAATTACATCGCATGTATCATTCCCTCTTTGAGGATGAAGCTGAATTAGAATTTTTAAAGGTAATTTTGGACTTCATGATCTTAGAAGTCTTTCCCAACCTTAGTAACTCTATGAACTTGCCATATCCCAACCATTATTTATTTATTTAGAGACAGAAAGCCATTCTCTAGTTGCCATTGTGTTTATGTATTTTCATGGATAAATATTATTATCTTGCCTGATATGGTGGATTTTAGATATGGTGAACAATTTTTTTAATAAGTCAAAAAAAACCCTCAGAATTTTATGTACTGTCACTAAATAACTTACATCACGTTTACGTGGTAGGTTTCTTTTCACTGATATTTTATAAAGGGTTAACACATATTTCAGGGTATTTTCAACATCCTAAGGGTTGATGCAAATTTTAAGCATGTTACCAACATGTCTGGGTTCCAGATTATTATAAAAATACCCACAGAATGTATTATAGGTTATTATAAAACATGAGAATAATTGCTTTCTTGACTTCTGAAACTACAGCAGCTGTTCAGCCACTTTCTAAACATGAATTGACTATTTGTTTAAAAATATCTGAGAACCCTGAAAGTAAGGAAGGAGTTATCTGGAGTATTTTCTCACATTACTATTTCTCTGGGGCTCTAGAGTGTCACAATTATGTGGGATTTCATTTTTTTCCCTCCTAATTTCTCCTTCTCCCCAAACTTCTTTGCTTTCCATCAAATGAAAAATATCAGGGAATAGATAACAGATGAATATCAATGACTATTTTGCTGCACTGCCACATTATGTTATTTATAGCATAATTTTAATTCAATTGCTGTTTAATTATGTTAGTTCCTCATCTAACACTGCCAGTGGAATTGAAGAAATAGATTGAAGCTTAGCCTTAATGACAGTCCCATCATGTGTGGCAAATCCAATGAAGAAAAGCGGCTTTGTTAGTATCTGTTTCAATGAATATATCTGTAGAAGGAGTCAACACAACATACAAAGTGAGAAAGATAACCCCCATGGCAAGCACATGGTAATTACAAATATTAAAGAGATTAAAATTAAACCCCAGATTCAGCTAGTGATTATAGGTGCCCCAGTTCTCAGGACCTGAATGTTCATGCTCTGGATACTTTCTGAAAAATGAATCTTGAAGTGTTTTATCTTGGTCACTGAAAACCTCTGTTTATGGTTTAAAAGTCATTTGGGTATTCTCCATTAGCTTTTCAGAAAAAAATAAATAAATTTTAGAATTATCTCATATTGATCTGCACACCAGCACAGAAAACCCTCCTCATATTCCATAGTTCTGTGAAGGGTCTGAGTCACATTTTAACACATTGTGGCCAAGTCGGGGAGGTAGAAAGACAAGAAACAATTCTCAGAACTTCTGGAAAAGTTCCTCAGAGTATCTTCTGCATAGTCAGATGGCAGGGGCAGAAGCTGGATCCTCAGTCCTTTGAAGTATAACCCTACTTAACTTTTCACCCAGCTATGAGTTCTGTGCAAGATTGAAGCGACATTGAAGATCTGTTACTATGGCCCTGAAGGGAATTCTGAGACAGTGGAATTCCCTGAAAAGTCATCCCTATATTTAGGTGAGATTCTTTGAGGTATAGTGTAGCAAACTTAATTTAAGATTCTTGGCAATGGAAATTTATAATGTCTGATGTTAAAAGATTATAGCCCTGAAGGAATGGATGTATGTACCTGAGTGAGTTCATTACAGATTGGGATCTGAGGTGTCACTGGAGTTAAGATTTCCAGTTGGTCATTATCATTGTAGAAAGGAAACCACATAAGCCAATAATAATGTCAGAGTAGCCCTGGCACCAAAATATTAGCAGTTTTACTAACATTATAATATTTGCTGTACCTTGTGGTTTCTGAGTTTGCTCAGAGAAACAAAGACACAGAAAAGAAAACTGAAAGAAACAAGGTTTAACAGTAGTCAAGCAGCTTTAATCCTGCATGGATTTCTATTCAGAAATGCACACAAGTACCAAGTAGCAGTAATGCTGAGAACCTCAGTGCCATTGTAATGTTTAGATTATCTTGCAAGAAGCTACATATTCCTCCAATCTCTTCAAATGGGGTGTATGGGAAAGTGTAATTTCAATTTTACACATGGAAAATGAATGCATGTAATGGCTCTATGACAGACCAACCTAAGGTCATGATTCTCTGAGGCAGCAGGTATGAAAATTTGGTAAGGGTTTTTAAAGGCTTTGTCACACAGTAAAAGAATATTCAATGGAGACACTCAAAACCATTTCCTCTTACATATACCTAACTTTCTTTCCATGTCTCTTTTTGAATAACGCATTTTTTACAAGGTGACTCAGCAACTTCCTGAATATGGTGTGTTATTCTATCGTGTGTCCCAAGAGAAGAAAGCAGCAGGAGGGGACATCATCCTGGGAATCTGTGCCAAAGGCCTCATTGTGTATGAGATAAAAAATCACACAAGAATTGCCAGTTTAAGATTCCAGTGGCGTGAAACAGAGAGAATTTCTGCTCATGTGAGTTGGCACAAAGTGAATCTCTTCTCCACTCTACAATTTTACTCCCATTCTGCCTGTCACTTTGATAAATTTATTGCATTCAGAGCCAGAATTATACTTATTCTGTAGTGGCAAGTTTGGTGTTTTGTTTTTTTTTAAAACAGTCTAAAATCAAGGCTGGATCTGGATGTGGATATCAAGATATCCAGACATCCAGTTCTTAGTGAGGTTTAGTTCTGGAGTTTTTGCCAAAGCCAGAATCAAATTACTATAAAACCAAATAATCTGGTTGACTATTATAGAGACTATGTCAAACCTTTTCATGAACAATATTATACAAAAAAACTTTCAGTGCCTCAGCGTAATGACTTATATATGAAGCAAGCTGTGCTGCTTTTTTTTTTCCTTTAGAGAAAAAAATTCATGATTGAAAGCAGCTTCAGTGGCAAGAAACACACCTTCATTACTGACAGAGCAAAGACATGTAAATATCTACTGGACCTGTGCTCTGCCCAACACAAATTCAATGCACAGATGAATTCTAGGCAACTTCGGCAAACTCCATCAGGTGAGATATAAATACACTGTCCTTATTCATTATTTCACTATGCTTCACTTTTTCTTTTGCAGACTAGAAAACAATGATTTTAACATGTCTGTGGAAGGTATGACTAATACTCCCTTAGACTTCAGATTTTCCATAGTTTTCTGCTCAACCCAGGGCAGTTACATAGCACTTCTCACCCTTGGTTCTCAGTATGCTTTAAAAAAATGGGTGAGGATCATTATAGGGAAACTGAGGCTCATAAGAAAGAACAGCCTAGAGCCAACAACTGTCATCACTCTTCTACTTCAGTGGAAAAAACATGAGTTTTCACTAGCTGAGGACTCATCTATTGCATTGAACAGAATTATGATCATTTACAACCACTGAGTATTTGACCCAGTGAGTCATAGCAGGAGAATCATAGAATCATCAAGGTTGGAAAAGACCTTCAAGATCATCAAGTCCAACCATCCACCCTCCAATGCCTAACCACTAAACCATCTCCTGAAACACCACATCTACCCATTTTTTGAACACCTCCAGGGATGGTGCCTCCAGCATCTCTCTGGGCAGCCTGTTCCAATGCCTTGCCACTCTTTCTGAGAATAAATTTTTCCTAATATCCAGTGTGAAACTCCCCTGATGCAACTTGATCCCATTTCCTCTTGTCCTGTCACTAGTCACTAGAGAGAAGCAGCCAACACCTGCCTTACTACAACCTCCTTTCAGGTAGTTGTAGAGAGCAATGAGGTCTCCCCTCAGCCTCCTCTTCTCCAGGCTGAACAGCCCCAGCTCCCTCAGCCTCTTCTCATAAGATCTATTCTCCAGATCCCTAATCAGCCTAGTTGCCCTTCTCTACACCTTCTCCAGCAGCCTTGGTGTCCTTCCTATACTGCGGTGCCCAAAACTGCACACAGTACTTGAGATGCAGCCTCTCCAAGGCAGAACATAGGGGCAGAATCACCTCCTTAGTCCTGCTGGTCACGCTATTTTTAATGCAGGCCAGGATGCTGTTGGCTTTCTTGGACATCTTGGTACTCCATTCTCTAGTCAAACTGTAAAAGCATTTGCAACAAATTATATCATGGCATGTAGTAGAATGATTGATATCTTGCTTATTTCCCACTAAAATTATTTAATGAAAAGTGATATTCCACCTCCACAAGATTGTTACCATGGAAAAAGGTGCTAGGATGACATTTAGATTCTAGGCCCGTTTTGTTTCTTGGGCTTCAGAAACTTCAAATATTAATTTAGTGGAACTGAAGGCTAATAGTGAATCTTAAAGTTTCACACACACGCATTTAAAGACACGTGTTTAAAGACACATTTGCTTGTGGTAATATATCTTTAAAAAAAGTCCTACATTCCATATATGAGAGGAAAAAAATAAAATTAAAAAATGCTTGAAAGCTAAGAAAATTATAACCCAAATTGTAATTACAAGGACCCCAAATCACTGAAACAAGCCAGATTTACACAAGCTGCATTACTGCAGGTTCCGAGGTTTGGTCTGTGCTTGCTGGCACAGAAAGAAAGGCTTTGTGAAGGGAATGAGAGACAGTTCAAAATGTTGCCTTTGTCAACACAGTGAGGGTGTAAGAGATTATAAGGCTTTTTCTGCATGAGGTACACTCTTCTTTCTGCTGCACTGTTCATATATGTAAGTCACCATCTCTTAAAAACTTGCTAGTAACCTGCTACTTTGAAATTACCACAGCGACACTCAGACTGTGCTAATACTGTGGACAGTTAAGCCTTCTGAAGCTTTAACAAATGCCCTGATCAAAGTTACTGAGGAAAAAGGAAGCCACACTTATTCCAAGGCCTAGATATACTCAGGGATACCAGAAAAAAATATATCTATGATGTCAATCTTTTTTGCTGGCATGTTCAAAAGGTTAGACAGAAAGAACCTCTGAGCATAAACATATGAGATAATATAAGTGGATTTATTTTTCCTTTTTCCCTCTCTCCTTCCCTTCTTATTCAGAGGAAAGTAAATTTATGGAAATAGACAAGTCAAATTCTACATATGCAGGTCA
>NW_009953694.1:527854-543275 GCF_000747805.2 Chaetura pelagica | reverse complement strand
CAGCAGGAACACCTTGCCCTGATTCAGAGACTGTCTCGTTCAGAGAATGTGCTCTATGGAGCACACCTGGAAAACCTTTCTGCTGGGATGATGAGCAAATCTTGTGATAACCTCAGTGTGGAAACCAACAACAGGAGTAGAGAGAAAAGCAATCTTGGGAGGTAAGTTGGTTTTTGTTTTGTTTTTTTTGTTTGATCATGTGTAAGAATACTCAGTATTACACTATCTTATTGCAAACCTCTATAGTAAACTGTGAGGCAGACAATTTTTTTGCTGTCTTTAAAGTGGTCGCACCAAAAAGGCCCCATCAGGCCTAGGGCTCCATGGTGCCAGCAGTAGTGCAAACACAGCAGGAAGCTAACAGTGTAACAGATAAGAACTTGAAAAAGAGCGACATCTAAATTTGTACCAACTTCAGGAATCAATGACTTACTGGGTTATGGAGAAGGATAAAAATAAGGGTGAATAAAAATATAAACATTTATGGCTGTGTATCTTCTTTGGGAATTCAATATGTGAACTGAATGCACAGTGGCAGCTGTTTTTGAGCAGGTCTTAGCAGACTGATTTCTCCATGTCTACAAGTGCTAATCACAGAGAACAGAGTAAGAACTTCTCCCTTTTCATTTGCATTGGTACATTCACCAGTGTAGGTGGTTACTATAGTGGCACACAGTCTCAAGGCCTTTTATGAATTCTAGTGCATTTTAGAATATTAAGAGTTAGATTAGAGCCAAAAAGAATATGAACTACCAGGAAAACTTTCAGTTACGGTTTTGTGTAAGTTAACCACGCTGAGGCTATGCTGTGTTTTCCTGATGCCTGCACTCAGCTCAGAGGAAAACAAAGGGAGAAATCAGTCAAGATGAGAGTGGTCCAACAGTAACTGTTATTTGGAAGCAAATGCTGGCAAGGATAAGTATCTCTCCCCTACAATGAAATTTGGCCTAGAAATCAGAATGATCGTTGAAAGGCTATAACCATGCTCATTCCCAAACTGACTCTTACAGACTAATGACAATGAAGAATGCTAAACAGCACTGCTGATTTGTTGTAATGCTGTCTCCATTTCCTGCCATACAGATCCACATCAGGGCTATCCCAGTCAGAAATGCACATCAATTTGAATGGAAAGCAAAGGAGCTATGACTATCTCTCTATCCATTCAACTCAGAACACAATCAGTGGTGAGTATAATAATCACAAACAGTACCCTTCCATATTTATTGTTTCAAAGGTAGGATACCCAAACATAGTTTATTTTACAGATTAAAAAGATATACTTTTGCACTGCTAGTCTTGAGACCTAGCCCACAGTTTAGCAAGACAAGCTATCTTCTTCCCTTTTACTCCTGCTTCCAATTAGAATCAGTGGTAAGGGACCTCATGCTAAAATTATTCTATCAATGGTGCCTAATACTCTTCAGAGATGTAGTTCAGTACACCCAGGACTCTCACATGAAGCAATATCCCTACATTCAGATGTCATAATTTGGTTTCCAATTCATATTTACAACTCAAGAAATGATGCATAAAACAACACAGGCTCCAGGTCCTTCCTCTGTTATTGAATTTGCATGACACTAATTGGAATGAGAGCTGGACACCTAATTTTCAGGAACCACATTGCATGCACACAGTATGATGATCTATGGAATATGAAGCTAAGATTATTTGGTTAATCCATTTAAAAACTGTTCTTTAAACACATTGTGGCAATTTAATAATGTTAAGTAGTGTCAACACTACAAAAGTCAGCATCACAATCAGCACTGGTTGAATTGCACCTACAGAGCCAAAAAGGCCCACAAGGCTGAAGGGCTGGAGTTTCCAAAGGAAACCATAGGAGATTGTGTCCAAATCACCCTCATGTACAATGGGCCCTACATGCCAAACTCTTTATATAACCTAATCTTGATAAAAACATTCCGGATAAATGAATACTGTCCCAGAAAGGAACATTATGGGAAAAGCTTACACAGCTATTTTACATACACTTCTGTAAAGAATGCAAATTTCCAATTACTTTTTTGACCTTCATGAATTATATTGATTCAGAAGTAATGGTAATGCTTAAAACAAAACAAAAAAACCCCAATATATTTTAATTTTTGAAGCCCTGGGGTTTTTTTACTATATGAATGTACTGTCTCCCTGCATTAATCTGCATTTATTCTAGCTGGTTTGTTTCTGCAGCACCTGGATCACCAGCCACCCAAAAGGAAGTTTTGCTAAGTGGTCTAGAGAGAGAAATTATTTGTGTCAGCCTAAAACGTGACCCTAAGAATGGATTTGGTAAGTAAGGAACGTGAATGTTATGGTCGTTACTGGGACTGACAAATCCTGGTGCTAACACTGATACTTGCTGACTCAGCCTGAGCAAGATTGTAACCTTCTTCACCTCATTTATTCTTCTTATAGAATAAGAATAATCTCTGTGGAGGAGTTAGAATTTCTAAGACTAAAAAGGGCTAAGCACATAAATCAAGATCACAATTTTTTCCAGAGGATTAACTCAGGCTACAGAGGTCAAGGGGATCAAGTGATAAGAGTAGAATGAAAGGGTCAAAGGCCTAGTTTTCTATCTGAAATACAGGCACAGTAATTTTATCTTAGAACTTACACAGGGGGAGATGATGTTCTGCAAACTTTTCAGGTATTGCCTGTGGGAATGCAAAATGAGAACACAAGCTTAACAGGAGTGTTTCCTGACTTTTGATTCTTATTCAGATAACCTTTTTTTTAATGTAATACACTATTGCACTGCATCCTGTTCTTGTGGATGAGTTCAGAGGACTGTCAGGTTTCATAGCTGACCATTAATTAAAATAAACAGCAAATTTCTAAATGATGCAGGTCTGCATGGAATATCCCAAGCTCAACTATTCTACCAGTGAGAAGAATGTATTCTGCACTAGAGAGAATACTCTGAGCTAGGATAGTGAAATAGAACTGCTCAAAACCAGATCTAATTTTCTTAGATATCTCTTACATATCTATTACAAGTTTACATGGCTCATGTCAGGAAACCTTGGCTACATCATCCAGAATGATGTTAGAATCTATCTAATGAGCTTTTATACCATTTTCCTCCTGCAGGTGTTAAATACTAAGGTCCGCATGATTTATGACTTGTAAGAAAGTAGTTGGAATTTTTAAGTCCCAAGCCAGAAAAGTATTCATATTGAGAAATTATATTTAAATAGCCACCAAAGTCACCAGCACACTGTAAGACCTTGACACCAAGTAAATCAGAGCTCCCTAATCTGCAGGCCATATATAATACTTATGCCATTGGAGTAAGAGCCTTTTGTGCTCCTAAGGTTCATCTTTTCTCATACTGCCAGCATCTCTGTATTCTCACTCTATCTCCTTTTTGCAGGTTTTGTAATTATTGGAGGAGAAAACGTAGGAAAATTAGACCTTGGTATCTTTATCGCTTCAATTATTCCTGGGGGACCTGCAGACAGAGCTGGAAATATCAAACCAGGTCACTGTCCTTAGTTTTTAATTAGAACTAAAATCCTTTCACAGTTTAAAGTTAGATACTCTGGATTTATTTCCTTATTTAAATGTGCTTTGTCTTGGGGTTTTTTTGATGTTGTTGTTGCTTTGTTTTTGTTTGCTTGTTTGTTTGTTTTTTTAAGGAGGACGACTCATCTCTGTGAATAATATTAGTCTCGAGGGCGTTTCATTTAATACTGCAGTTAAAATCATACAGAATTCTAGTGATGAAGTGGAGCTCATAATCTCTCAACCCAAAGGTATAAAGGCAAATGTCTTTGCTGGCTATGGAATGCCAATAGTTAACCTAGAACACTGATATCTTTTAGGCACTGGGATGTAGTAGTAGTAGTACTTTCTTGCTACACAGTGTCAGTTACAAAAAACATAGCCAAGCACTGAAAATAGTCAACTTCTAGTAGGTATTATGTGCTCTCTGTTCTACAGTCTGTGAGAAAAAATCTATTATGGGCTGCATTGGTGAATACCAAGGGAATTTTTGCATTTCTTTCTCTGATAGAGTCATAGTCTTCTACAGTGCTGAAGCAAATACATTTCTCTGCACTTACAAAAGCAGCACTCCATTTTACTATGACTGACTCATTTTATAAATCAGATTTCACAACCAGCTGATGTAGGAAGTTACTTTGTCCTCCTATATATTTGCCCTCAAGTTTACTTACTGTTTCCATTCAGCAATGTTTTGGTCTGGTATGGCTTTATAGATATGTATGAAGAAGGAACAAATGAAGAAAAGACTCTGTCAAGGGGAAACAGCACTAGTGGATCTGAGATCTCTTGTACAGACAGTGGGAGAAAAAAGATTCAGGATTGTCATACAGCTCTCCCCAAAGAACAGAACATAACTATAGGTGAACTTGAGAAGACACTTTCCTGGAGTTTAGCACCAAAATTAGGCCCTGTGATTCCAGCTCCTTCAGCTGACAGCCTGGATGTGGAGGTAAATGAGATTTTTATGTTTTTCAGTGGTATTGCACCCAGTACATATCTTACAAACATGCCAGTTATGTTAAGAATAGAAAGTAAGTGAGAAATTTTAAAAATAAGGAAAGGAGAAAGAAAACCTTGGAAGATGCTACTTGTTAATTTACATTGGAAATATTAAAATCATAGACATGTCTTAAATATGTGAAAAAAACCAAGAAAACTTCAAAATAATATCAGGAATATAAATGCTACCACTCCAGGCTTACAGTGACAAAAGGATCAACCCTTTTATATATTCAGAAAACTCTCTTTTTTGTCTTTCTTTTCCCTCCTTTTTAATTAAAATGCTGTAGTCTCATTAGTGTTTATATTTTCGAGACAGGAAACTGATTCTTCACACTTACCATCTCCATCTGAATCTAACTCAAAGGAAATCTATACTGTGGAGCTTGTTAAAGAAGAAGGGACTTTTGGAATCAGTGTGACTGTAAGTGTTATCGTTATTCTTTCTGTGTGTCTGTCAAACTGCTATATGACCAATAAAAACACAGATAAGTGTATTTATGTGAAATAAATATAGAAAATAGGCTGATAACAAAAAATGTTAGCATAGCCAATTGACTGACAGAGAAATCAAAAAGTACTGGCTCTGTTTATTCCACAGTTCTTGCTTGCAGAATTTGTGAAAGAAGTGTGCAGGCATAATGCATGTGGCATTACAAACCCTTTTAATCCTGGCTCAATTCAAGAACAAGCCCTACCACTGAAATTGGAGTTTGGTCAGGGAGAGATACAGCCACAGCCTCTAGAAAATGTAATGACTGGTTTTGCTGCTTCCCTGTAGCTCCTGGAACTCAGAGGCTGTGTCTGTAGAAGCAGATTATGCAGAACCATGGCATGGGCTAACGCAGTGGCCCACAGGCACTCTTTAATTTTTGACAGTCCCCAATATGGCTTTGATCTGTGCCCCAACATGCAGTACAACAGAAGCCATCTTATGGTGGGAGGGGGTTGAAAGACTAGCTGTGTGGACACAAATATCACAGACTTCTTGCCCTGAAGGCCAGAGAAAGGACTCTAGCTAATTTTATTTCCTAATATAACAAAATACAGTTCCTCATATATTTAGAGGACCAGAGAAGGCAGCAGTGAAAATTATCTGCCTTATTTGAATAATATGTCTCTGTCCTGACTACCAAAGTTGAATTTACCCCTCTAAGCTGAGATGTCTACAGTTCTTGCTGAAATAGAAGGGGAAACAACAGCAATTTCATTGTCTGAAGAACAAATGGAGAGCTGCTTTTTTTCTTCTGAATTTGACTAGGGAATGTAGATGGAAAGAACATGATTCTTAAATTAATCTGGAATTGAGCTGCAGGCTCTCAAGTGGATTCACAAGTTCAGGTCCTTGCTTTATATATTGCTTGAAAGGGAGTATATTACAACTAGATGGGACTTGGGAGTAATTTCCTGTTCCTTTTTTTTTCCTCATATATTTAGAGGACCAGAGAAGGCAGCAGTGAAAATTATCTGCCTTATTTGAATAATATGTCTCTGTCCTGACTACCAAAGTTGAATTTACCCCTCTAAGCTGAGATGTCTACAGTTCTTGCTGAAATAGAAGGGGAAACAACAGCAATTTCATTGTCTGAAGAACAAATGGAGAGCTGCTTTTTTTCTTCTGAATTTGACTAGGGAATGTAGATGGAAAGAACATGATTCTTAAATTAATCTGGAATTGAGCTGCAGGCTCTCAAGTGGATTCACAAGTTCAGGTCCTTGCTTTATATATTGCTTGAAAGGGAGTATATTACAACTAGATGGGACTTGGGAGTAATTTCCTCTTCCTTTTTTTTCATATATATATATATATATATATTTTAAAGTAATTTCTGAAGCAGTTGCTTTGCAATGCACGTGTAAGTTGCTTTGATTTTTATCACAGGAAGAACATGTGAAGGCTCCACTCTAATCTGTGGGCATATGTTTCACAGGGTGGAATTAACACTAGTGTGCGTCATGGTGGGATATACGTGAAGTCAATTATTCCCAGGGGACCAGCAGATAAGGACGGACAAATAAAGATAGGTAACATGTCTGGCAAAAAAACACTGGGCTGCAGAACTCAATGTTAGTTTGGAATGCTTCCCACAGGGACGATGAAACATATTTGGGATAGGGGGTTATACAACTGTAAAATGTAATATGCAGTTCCTCATTCCTTAGCCTTCCCCTACATTACACGTAGGTATCCCACTGAAAAATCAGGAGCCTTATACCAACATTGTACAGCTCATCTCTGTGGCTGCACATCAGGCTACTGACTCTGACATCTACTTTCCCTGTTGCTGTGATAACCAAATAATATCACAGCATTTACTTACATGATACCCTGGTATGTTTTAAGTGCTAGCTATAGAATGCTATATGACAAGCACTATTATTTTCATATAAAATAACATAATTTGACACATGTAAGCATGATGATCTATTGCAACATGTGAAATCTCAAGTTTTATACCTATTGAACTTCAGCATCAAACCAACTAGATGCTTTTAAAATATGTTTCCTTGTTTTCTTTTGGCTCAGGTGATCGTCTGCTGGAGGTAGATGGCATCAGCCTTTGTGGCATCACCCACAAACAAGCTGTGGAACACCTCAAGAAATCTGGCCAGGTTTGTACAACAGCAGAGCTCAGTAAGATATCCTGTAGAATAAACTGTATTTAGTGTGAAGCACAGTAGCAAAGCTGTGCCAAAAGAAACTTCTCCCCCTCTCTCATCCAACCTCTTCTCCAAAAAAAGAAAAGTAAAAATACTTAGGGTTCATGGTGTACTGTATAACTGGAACCTATTCATCATTGTTTTAGATTGCCAAGCTGGTTCTAGAAAGGGGAAACTACCGATTGTCAGAGCCATGCCTGACTGCTAATGACAGAAAGGAGGACCAAAGGAAAGTTGTTTCTGTGGCAACATCCTTCACAGATGGTACCAAGGACTACTGCTTTTTAACAGATGGTGAGTGATAAAAAAGGAAGTCAGGGTGACTTCTTACATTGTGCAAGTAAGGAATGAATTAAAATCATTCTATGAAATTTCTGTGGGTTAGAAGCAAAACTGCATGCTGAATAAAAATATAATGTGCAATATTATTGACATAATTAAAAAAAGAAAATCTGAACAAATCTTTCTGATGTGCTTAGAGTAACAGTTGCTAGATATAGCTAAATTTATCCTAGGCATAAATAATGTACCTTTCAGCATTCATGAGATGGGGCAGGCAGGGGACATCCCTGTCAGAACTCTGTAACACTGGCACTGGAAGCAGCTGTGTTGATATTGCCAGTCTGTTACCGAAAGGGTGCACTGCCAGCATAACTGCTGAAGCTGTGTCAGTGATGAAGCTAGGGTGATCTGCTGCCCCAGGGCCAGGACTGGAGACTGCCATAATTTCATTTGTTAAAAGCAAAGGATTCAGACATCACTTTCACTGAATTTAGCCAACAAATAAATGCCGTATCTTTTACTATAAGGCAGTCTCATAAACACTAAGTCTGAACCGTGCTTTCCTATGGGGCAGTTACTCCTCTACATTGTCTCTAGCAGAATGGGGTTCAGATTTAAGTATGGTATTTGGGAAAGGGCTGGTCTCCTGTTCTTGCTTGGAAAGAGCAGTAGCTTAGATTCTAGCTTATGCTGGTTAGTGCAGGACCCAAATTAGTTTCAGACAGCTACTGAATAGTAAGATCTACCCAACACGTACAGAAGAATGTCATAAAACGAGAGCATTTGAACCTTTTTAGGCTGTTTTAGGCTGTTTCCGTTATGGGCATGTACCAGATGACATAAAGTCTGCTAACACATGGTAGAATAGAATCCAGTTCTCCCCATTCTGCCTGTGCAATTTCAAGGGCCCACATGAGTTAAAAAGAACATCAAACCATTATTTTGCCACTAGTATGAGTAGGTCTACCTCTGCAGCACACAGGGAAAAGGTCTGCTGGGGGTATAATTTACATCAGCTCCATAGGGGGTACATATGCCACAGCTCCCACTCTTTTTCTAATCCCTACTTTGAACAGATAATACATTTGAAGTCAAATTGACAAAGAATTCTGGAGGCCTCGGCTTTAGTGTTCTGCAAATGGAAGAAGATGCTTGTGAACACCTTGGAGGAGCTATTGTCAGGATTAAAAGACTGTTTCCAGGGCAGCCAGCTGCAGAGAATGGTGAAATTGAAGTCGGAGACATCATTTTAGCTGTGAATGGGAAACCTGTCCAAGGACTCCTGTATCAGGTACCAGTCACTACTACCACTGCGACTCAGGATAGGTAACATGTTAAGACAAAAGAATGAAACTGCATTTAAACTTAGCACAAGAGGGAAATCAGAATTTGGATATAATTAATCTGATATCAATGTAGGATTATTCTCTAGAATTCTTATGAGGAATTTCCTTCCTAATAGCATTTTTAGATAATTTCTTCAGCTATTTAATTCATAACTTTTTTACTACTTATGAACAAAGTCTATTGTTAGATACACACCAGTTGTTAGTTAATTGGAATCTTTGCTGATGTTATGCATAATTGGAACATTTTTCCCTGTGGTCATTTGTGCTTTGTAATGTCATGCAGCAATGATTATACCATGCTCCAGATTCAAGTATTTGCCAGGTGAGGTAAATAGAGTTTAACTTTCTTCCATGGAATAAAAATTCTATACTCACATGGAGAAATTAAATGGTAAAAAAGGACTACTATACGTGGATTTATTTTTTGGTCATCTTTTCATCTTATGAAAAATCCCAGAGTTTTATGTAGATAGGTAAGATTGGTAACAAATAAATGATTAAATAATGCAATTTTTCCCTCTGATAGGTCATAAATAATAAATAGCTAGGGCAAAACAAAAGGTACTGTAAGTTCTAGACACCTGGGGGGTGCTCTAATTATACTCTTTTTTTAATGCCTTGGGGTCTGTCCTCTCCAGCACTGCCTTGCTCTGTGATGTATAGCCTTTTACTGAGTTTGTGCAGAAGGGCAGACAGGCAGACAGGGTGTTTTGGCCTACAGCTTTTTTTTTTTTTCCCCCTCTAGATTAAGTATTTTAACTCCCTCTATAGTTAAAAGCTGAATGCCAATGAATAGGTGTTATGACAATGAGTGTCCCTTACATTTAGCCAATATGGCAATCTGTAGAGCTATGCTGATATGATTGGCTGAAGATGTCTCTGCCATGTGCAGTTTGAATAAAGTTGTCTGAGAACCCTGTTTTCTTCAAGAATAAAAAAATAAATTAATTTGAACCTATGTTTCTGTTGGTGCAACAAAAGTTTGGAAACAGAACTGATTTTATTTTAGATGTACATTCACATAAAAACTATGAACCAGTCATGACAATCATACAGTAGTGAATTCTGGACCCCAGATAGTGCTGAGAGGCACAAATACTAGGAATCTGGGATTTACAATAGAAGTTGTTGCCATCCCAGTTAGTAAAATGACATGTATTATGGACTGTGTTCATTAAAAATCTAATATTCATTCTTCCTGCTTAGGATGTCCTGCACTTGTTGAGAGGAGCTCCTCCAGAAGTCACACTACTACTTTGTAGACCACCAAAAGGTGTTCTTCCAGAAATAGAGCAGAGTGCCATGGTAAGGGAAAGCTTCTGTCAGTAAACTTGCCTCTGTAAACCCAGAAAAAAACATTATTATATCTCCTATCCAGTCTTGAAAAATACAACCTTCCCTTTTCTCCAAGGCTCTCTATTCCATTTCTTTCCCTTCCTGGCTTCAGCTCAACCTCTAGAGTTCAACTGATCCTTCCTTAGCAACCAAAATAATAGAAATCTGACAGGTGTGAAATTTGTCTTAATTCAACAATTTAATTGCAGCATTGTCATTGGAGTGAGACAGCTCCTACCCAAACAGATCTTCTAGTAATGCTTCTAAAAATGCTCTACTAGATCCTCAGGCAAAAACTGCAGATTTTCTCAACTGCAGCTATTATAACCTGTGGGCTTCAGGTAACTATATTAATCACAAAAGAAAGAGGAAAATACAGAACTTTTCCAATGCAGAAATTTCAAATGCAGTAATGGTTCCAAACTGGTTAGTAAAAAAAAACCCAAAACAACACATAAATTAATAAGAAGAAAAAGAAAAAGATAAAATAAAAAAAATAAAAGAATACACAGTAGAGACTGCAGAGACTAAACCAGTGCCATTAGGTGTGCCAGCATTATTATTCCTGTGACTTGAACAGAACTCATGGACACATACACAACTACTCTTATACTGAACATAAATTTGCATTACTCTTGCCCCATACAGAATGGCCCACTCATGGTTTCTGTCTCACCAGAATCCATGAGCTGTCCATGGCCAGATAGGAATGTCTGTCAGGATCATCTCCAGACAACAAATTGGCTACTGTTGCTCTCCTGCAATGTGTCATTGCCTGATTTCTATCATCAGTCACATGGGTCAGAGCTGAAAGCCACTTCTACACAATTAAGAGAACACAGGCAAGAAGTTGAGGCATGGTATGAAAAGAAATAAAAAAGGGGTGCTTCTGGCAAAGAATTAATAGGGAAAAGTGAAGTTGTATAGTCGTTCCGTGGCTGGAACTCCTGAAGAATGTGGAAGATAAGGATAAAAAACCCCAGTTCTTTAGTGACATTACCTTTCTTCCAGCTATGAATTGATATTTTTGCATTTGTATGCTTTTTGATATTGCCTCTTCAGATTATTGTTTTTAAAGGAAGGAAGATGGGAGATAAAAAAGGAGTTTAATCAATCTTTCTGTTATTTTCATAGACTCCAGCATCCTCTCTAATTAAGGACTTTGTGGCAGAAATGTCAGGCAGTGCAGAAGTAGGAACTAGCATGGATCAGTCTACCAGCGATGGAGGTAGCACCTCTCCAGACCTCGAAGACTGTCTGGATTCTCCAGTGGCAGCAGATTTCAATGAGCCTCCTGAGGAGGACAGCTCAACTTACAAAGAGAAACTTATGACTCCCAGGGAATGTTTCTATAAGCAATTTTCAAAGTTTCATCAAGAAGCTGCCAGTTCTGAACTCTTCCAATCCCTAGAAGAAGAAGTGAAGCAGAACTGCTACTCACCATGTGAATTTGGATGGGCCAGAAGGTAGGGAATACTGATATCTGCCCTGCAGCCTTTCCTTCAGCTTTTACAATTGGAAAGCTAGTTGCTTAGTTTTAAATACAGGGCTATCTGCTTCTAATCAATACTGATTACTGAAGATTTTCTTACCATCTTATTCTGACTATCCTAATCTACTGTCTCTGTTTACTCTCATCAGAATTTTGCGTAAGTCTGCAGGACAGTTGTGTGAGTGCTGCACTACTGTAATAATTTGTGCTGTTCAGTTGAAGCTGGCTGCAGTTTGAAATCAGTGGAAATATTCTTGTTGATTTAAACAGGAAGCAAATACTCTCTCATTTATTATATGATCTTTAATTGAAATTTTGTCAGAGTTGACTTAAATAGGCATAAAAAATTCTTTCATATTGTCCAATATTTTAATTTCAAATTTTTTCAGGGAAAAAAACAACTCAGAAGAAAAACTGTGATCAAGAAGGAAAATAAGAATGTTGTTTTCCAATCTTCAGAAGCCAGTAGAAACCCTTAGTCAGAGGAGTTATATAATAAAATACACTGCAAACAGACTCAGCCTCCTTTTACACTCTTTTGGATATACCAGACACTGGTGCACACAAGATGATTAATTCCATTTTAATAATCTTTCCCAGTGCAAAAGAATATAAAATACCAGAACAGAAAGGACTGGTGAAAATAGAAGTTAAATGTCTCCTTAAGACATTTAACTTACAGTTTTAGTACTTTTATCTAGAAACTATTTTCTATTTTTCCACACAGTCACTTGAAACCCTTTTGTTACTCTTCACATTCATGAAGCACAGAACCAGAGAGTCAGAGACTCCAGTTGCTGGGGGATCACAGCCCTAGCTGACTGCAAGTCAGGTGGGGCCATAACAGCAGCTCATACCTGCAGCTTCTCTCTTGAGAGAAGGAATTCCACTCATATTAATGAGTGAAGCTCCTGTTTACAGACATGCTTCCCAACAGAAATATGTCTATAGCAAACATACTTGCCCTTGGCAAGGTGTAGTTTCAACAAAACTAAGTTTATAATTTAGTTTCAGCTTTTGCATTTTCAAAAGACAACCAGAGCAGTTTAAGGCAGCATGCATTTGAGACAATATTTTACATGTAATCTCAGTTTAAATGATCCTTTCAGCTAAAACCATAAAAAACCCCAACCATAACCCAGCAGAAAATAGGTATTAATCAAGGAATAACTTTTGATTTTTTTTATTATTATTATTATTTTTTTCAGATTGCTAAAAACCTTTCATGCAAATGTAGAACTCTTCTAATAAGAATTTCAAAAGTTTCTGGCTCAAGGTTTCACATTAAAAAATCATTTTGGTCTTCTTCTCATGGCTACCAGTAGGAACATTTAAAAAAGACTTTGGAAGACTCAACCCGTAATCTTTTCCTTTGAAGTCTAGGTGGAGGGGCCTTGAGTCTCCAAAAGAAATTAAAGCATGACAGTAGAGCTCATTTATGGGCCCTCAGGACCAAAACTCATGTTCTTTCCCATGGTCATGCAGGGATGTGCCAGAAGGTATGCTACGATTAAGCCACTGCTGGCTCATTGCCTTGAGCTTGTGTAACTCGGCGAAACACCTTTTATACTCTTTGAAGGTCAGTCAGCACTCCACTAGCACAACAGCTTCTATGACAACCATTTTGACCAATCTCTATTGAACTGTTTCTTCTATCCTGTCTCCAAAAAAAAGGAACAAACGGCATTTCTTGTTGTCCTTAAACATTTAATTATGATAGTCTTCTTCCACAATATTGTAAATATCTGTTGTCTGGCTATTAAAGCACAAACTGTTAGATTCATGCTCAGCCAACAGACTAGATTGTTTCCCTCATTGAGGGCATACAGCATAAACCTTAAGTTTTTCTTATTTTCATAAGTATTTTAAAAATATCATCAAAGGCTACAAGCTATATCCAACCATAATGTCTGTTTTACTATTGTGCTTTATATTTTCCTTCTGACTGTAGACAACTCTTGAAATAGGAGCTTAATACTGGGGACTTTCTGGGATTTCATACAAGACACACAGTTTTAGTTGTGTATGTTTGCTTGGGAGAGGGTAGTCACAGTTCAGTTCTATCAAAGCAGCTGTAACAGATGAAATGACATGGCACCTTTGCTACACAAAGCCTTAATAAAAGCTAGGTCATTTTAGATGTTTTTAAGGTGAATGAGGTTTAGCAATATTTCAATTAACATTGATATGAAGTAAAGACATAATTTTCAAAAAAGTGTTTCAAGTGTTTCTATTAGCTTTCATGGTAAATTTAATGGGAGACAATAGTAGTCTATTACAGCTCATTACTGACAACAGCCAAACCAATGTTAAACACGACACATACAATTACTGTCTTGGCTTGAATGTCAAAAGTGCTCAATATTGTGTCTCCAATATAGTGGAATAAAATCAATAATAATTTTTATTTAAGTAATTGAACAAATCCATTGATTTCTGTAGGACAGCTCATCTCCAAGGCAAGCATAAGAATAAAAGCAATCTTACAAAGAGAAGTCAGGACTTATATTTTTATGGAGAGACAGGAATCATTTTATATTTCATGTTTCTGGCCTGTGCTCTAGTGACCAAGAAAAGACCTGCAGGACCTTGGAATGGGATTGACCTTTCGTTTTTCAAGAAAAATGCAAATATAAAAATTGTAGTAATATTTTAATGACTATACAACTTACCAGATAAGTTAAAGATAATTTAGTTGCATAGGGCAAATGAAATAACTAATAGTGTAGGAATAGTACAACTATTTTTTTCAAAAAGCAAGCAAAGTAGTAATTAATGCTTAAATATATATATATAGAGAGAGAGAGAGAGAGAGAGAGTGCAAGATTTTGCAAAGGCTGTTTTCAAATTCTGGAAGTTTTCTAATCTTTTAACTAGTTTTGCAAAATATTGATTACTTATTTTTTTTAGTAACGCTATAAAACCAGTATGGTTCTGGAGGAATCAGACAGCAGTTTAATACCGTAACTAGAACTTTGGTTAAAATAAGGTCATGAATAAGCAGTAGACTTCAGTGGTCATCTAATGAAGCATATGGAGAAAAACCCCAGCACTGCAATCTTTTTGTTTTCCAGCCATGTATTTAATAAGAGTGTTGATGACCTATCGAACACAAAATGCATGCCTGAAACTCTGTCTCTAACCCCTATTGATGAAGAGTATCTCACTATCAGCTCAACATCTCTGACCTCACTTTCACGGGGAGGAAGCCCTGAGACACTCTCCACAACCATGGCAACCCCACAACCATGTGTTTGTTGTCCTTTCTCATCATCCCTGTCTGCTAGAGAGACACATGATAATGACAATGAATGGGAAGACTTGGAAGAACTAGATGACGAGAAGGAAGAAAAGGAAGATTGCACCAGGGTATGTGATAGACAGCAAATTATTAACAGGTAGAATATGACAAGGGAAAAGAAACAACTTTAACAATGCAACATTTCAGACATTAATTTTAAAACATTATCTATGCTATTTCTGCATGGCTTTTTCTACTTTCCTGAATGTCCACAATCTTCAAATAAAGCAGACTTTCCTCTATGCCCAGTTGTCCAGAATTCTTTACCAGCATTACGAAGTATTCCCAGTGTACAAAAACTTCAGTAGCTTCTAAAACTAATTGGAGTAAGCTACTTGATTTTTTTCTGTTGTTTTCAACCCATGAGGAAAATCACTGTTACAGTGGTACTACTGTAATGTCCTGATAAGAAAGTATGCTTTGTGCTAATTACGATTCAAAATGTAGACATCAGTCCTGCCAAATGCTGAACATCTTCTGTTCCTG
>NW_009953694.1:510834-527801 GCF_000747805.2 Chaetura pelagica | reverse complement strand
TCCTGCTGACAGTGATGAGCTCTGAATTCCTACAAATTTGAGAACATTGAGGACAAAATCTAGCTCCAACTGTTTCCTTCAGTGGGACAGCAACAGCAATAACAACAATAATATCTGCACTTTACTATTGGAACGCTTGTCAGCTCCAAGCCTTTCTTTAACAATTTCAAATGCCAAAATTCCAGTCCCTGATGGCAATCTCTGTCTTATTAGGCCCTATCAGTCAATCAATCACCATGAAGCTCCACTAGGTAAAAGGAAGTAATATTAATTCGGGGATAAGGCAATAACAGATCAGAGAAATCCTTATGTATGCTTTTATTTATACCACCTGAGGATCTGATTTCTATCTAGATATAAAAGATAATGGAAGATGTTAATGAAACAACAGAAAAGCCTACATCAAACGTATCCTGTACTTCTTTATTAGGAAATGGAGATCTTTGTGACTTTGACAAAGTCAGAGAAGAACAGTTATGGATTCTCTGTAGTTCTTAGCAAAGCTGACAACTGCCTGTATGTTGATGAAATCTTGTATGAGCCTGCCCTGTCTGATGGAAGACTAAGAAGGGGAGACAGAATCATTATGGTACGGTAATTCTTTAAGTTTCTACAGAGAAGAAAATATTTGCAGATCAATGTAATTTAGTTTTGTTATTCTTCCTGCCATAGGGGCCAGTTTATAATGTATTTAGGCATGGAAGTGCAAAGGAATCATATAAAAAATATGATTCTGCTGACTTCAGTAGGACCAATTTCAGGCTGAATAGATTGTATGACCAGGCAATTAACATTAATCACCTAGCAGCAATGTAAGACAACAGAGACATTAAATAACTTCCCAATTAAAGGACGTAAACTGTACTAACACAATAAGATAGGTGACATTTAAAGGATGCAGGAGTTACATGCTTTGCAAGGTATGAATAACGCCTGTTTTCAGCCTGGTTCATCTTCAATACGTAAAATTCAGAGTGGAAGGAGAGGTACGTGATGGTAAATGAGATTTATGACATCATTTTTACTGGTTTGTCATTTAGGTGAATGGAATTGATGTCACATCTTTACCATGCAATGAAGCCCTGACTTTACTGCAAAGCTCTCCTCCTGATCTGCATCTTGTGGTTTGTCGTGCTGACAGTGATCCAAGTTCCTCTATTAGGCCAGATGAGATTCCTGAAATTACTCTCGCAAAAGGTGCCAATGGACAGCTAGGTGTGTAGTAAATACTATGCTTGCTATTTTGGATAGGGATTACAGCATTCATAAGATAATCAGAAGCAACTGTGGTATTAGATCCTGAGTGATCTTGACATCTTTATGTTCTCCTCCTTCATCCATGACCAAGGAACACAGGGCTTTAGTTTGGGCAAGGACTTAAAGGGAAGACTAATATCTCTTATTAGACCAATGAAGATAGTTGCAAAAATTATCTTTGTATTATTATCCTATTGGCTGAAATTTCTGGCATATCTCAAATCTCATATATTTATCAACAAAAGAAGTTGTTGATATTTAGATAATTTAGATAATTATGTTTACTACCTGCTAAGATGCATAAAGATCTATTTGGAGGGGGGGAAAAAAGGCAAAGTTTGAGAAGGAGGAACCAATGGTTAGGACAATAGTTTGCTGTTCAAAAAATATACACACAATCCTTGGTTTATCACAGACACAAAGTTGTATCTACACTTTGCAATACAAGTGATAGAAATTCTCACAGCATGAGTATCTTGGTATTTCTGCAGAATGTGGTGAGTACTGCACACAGATAGAACTGCAGACTCTGAAACAGTCTAGCCACATTTGTTTAGGTACAGCATTCTGATTCCAGTTCAGAAACCATCTCTTTGGGAGATTGCTTGAATATCATCGCACAATTCCATTTTGCACTGTACAAGCACCTCCTTAGCTGTCATATACCTCCCTTCTCTATGGCATTCCAAAGACTGCAAGGCACTTCAGCTCTCTGGTAATGAGGGAGTTGCTGCTATGTGACTAAGTTTCTTATTCAAATGAGTATCCAACATTAGGTGAAATAAAGCAGTACAAAATAGCTGAAGCAGAGATGGACAATCGCATTTATGTTTTTTTCCATACTTTTAAAACATCTAATTGCACTTCACTCTCTGAGTCCACCTCTTGTACCCTGTCTCACTGAGGAAAGACTGTTATTTATAATGCCAGTGATTTGTTCAGCCTGTCTTTCAATGATTCACATCTATTCCATTAGGCTGTATGTCACTAACAGTATAATTCAAAAGACACTGCCACAAAAGATGCTTTCTCTGCATTATTCTAGGCTTAAAGTTGACAGGAGGAGCTGGAAGCAAGTTACAAGGTATTTATGTGGTAGAGGTAGTGCCTGGCTCTCCTGCCAGTGTGGAAGGCAGTTTGCAGCCACAAGATCAGATTGTTTACATCTGTGGACTGTGGACTGAGGGAATTAGCCTGGATGATGCAGTGAGAGTGTGTGAAGCTGCAACCCAGAATGTCCAAATCAAAGCCATAAGGTAAATCTGAGCATACTCCAACAATCCTAATGTTAAAGCACGTCTCTGAATTTTACATCAAGTAAAAAAATAAAAACAAAACAAACTAAACAAGATAAATTACAAGAAAAATGCTTTACCTCAAGCATTTGAATGTTGCAACCTAATACATAACAGTCATAAGATAACTCCTTGCAATTACAACTTATACAGTGAGTAAAAGTAGACTAATATGAGTCAAATGAGAACTCTTAAAACTTCATCATCCAAACACAAATGTGAATCCTTTTACTGTGAGGCTGCCCACCGTTTTCAGATACCCTGCTCTCCAGGGAAAATAATCTTTTTATTTCCACTACTAGTGTTAACCTTCTCCATACATTCTCAGATTCACAATTACAGGCAAGAAAGTACCTCCAATGTTGAAAGTAACTTTGAGTTACTTCCAACAGCCAAATCTTTTAGAAAGGTGTTAAAAATGCAGATTTTAATCTGCAGCAAGTTAAGAATTTCCCTCATCAGCTCTTGGCCACACATTAGATTTACTGTGTCCTGCAGTGTAGTAGGGCATCAGCAGAGCTCCTGGACTGATATATTTCTACTTCTAGCTTCCAAATATCTCAGAGAAACAAGTCAAACAATAAGGCAAAAGTACATGAATAAGTTACATCACCACAGTTAGCTACGGTGTGTCTGTCACAGCCATCTGATTCACTTGCACTGGACTAGCAGATGAAGAAACCACAGCCTCATTATACTTCCTGCTGTACAAGCAGTTAGTAGGCAACACATCCTAAGAATTTACAATCCAAGGAGACCAACAGAAATAAGATAATGGAATTTATAAAAGATCATTCCCACTTTATAGAGGGGGAACCAAAGCTGAATTAAAAATGTACCACAAGGGAGTTCTGTATTATAACAGGTTCTTTGTTTCCACAGCTCATTTAAATAAAATGTTTCATTGTTGATAAAGACAATCAAACATTTTATATACAGATAGAAATGCTCTTTAAGGAAGAACCATTAAAAAAAACATAGAAGTATAACTACAATTTAGACAACTGAATTTCTAAAAATACTTTTCATATATGCTTTACAAAGCATGCAGCTCTTAATGGCTCATATATTTCACTTTTTCTGCCCTCAGAAATGGCAATCCAGTGGTTCCTATAGAGCAGAAAAATAGTAAGTAAGGCTAATATATATATATATATACACATACATATTTTAGTTCAAAACTTGCTTCTGATTTTGGAAATAGCAGAAGGTATTGATTAATTTCATTTAAAAAGTTATTAACAGATTACAACTTGGCATTCAGTTTCTGTGTTATGGCCATTCTAAGGGTCTGAAAAAAACCCAACACTTTAAAGATAGAAGATTTTTTAAATTATTGATATTAAACGGGAGTTTTACATGGTCATATTTCAATATCTATTCTGATTTAAAATATTATCTACCAGGTTTTCCAGCACTTTTTGAGCCACTAGTTAATATGAGCCACTATTTCATCATTCAGACCAACTTTTTATACTGTTATCAATAAACCTATAAAAAATCAGAATCAGGCAGCACCAATATCCCTTAGTTAATATAAGAGCATTCCTATTGGGGTAGGATATTTAGTACTATAACTGACGCAAAACATCAGTAATCATCTGCACTACAAAGACCTGATGAGAATTGCTCTAGCAATAGAAGGAGTCTCGGCAAGCAGAGGTTGTACCTGCACCAACAGGTGGAAGGATAGGTATCACATCTACGTCACTGAGTAAAGGTGTGTTACCTATGCAATAATGCTTTCCAGTGTACATTTGGCTAGAAAGTTTAGTCAGGCCTAACATTTGCCTAACTGGATGTCTGATTTTTTTTTAATCATGCAAAGATTACCTGAAAATGTAACCCTGGACCAGAATTGCTCATGTGCCTACATGCATCTAAATACTATAAGACCTGAATAAATTATTCCAAGTCAAGCTAGTTACAGATTTCCTACTGTACAACAACTAGCCACTAACAAACAAACTAGTGTTTGGTTTTGTAAACTGAAGCAGCTTATTTCACTCACTGAAGAGCAAGCTTCTTTGAAATTACTACAAGACACAAAAAAAGCTACGTGTATTCTCAGCCATTGTGGTACAACTAAAGCACAGTCAATTCATAGCCTGGTAGGACCTTGCTTACACATCCTTGCTCCATGAGCTTTGTAGATTCCAAGATTTCTCAAGACACCTTCAAAATAGTTTATCAGATCGGATCCACCTCTGATTCAGATTTCTGAACTCTTACATGGCACCCCTCTTATAAAACAAGATTCTTGCCTTTTAGAAGACACAAAAAAAACTTATGGCAACTTTGTATTTAGTCTTCCTACATATCCATCTCTGCAGACACTAACACACCCTGCTTCTTCCTCTGCCTGATCATTGCCACATGTCTAGAATGACAATTTGATCACTGATTGTTGCCACACTTTTAAAAATAGCAATTTCTCTGCAATTCATGACAGAATTGTTTATATCAGTGGGCAGATTGGCAAACTTAATGCAGAAGTGTCTCGAACTGTCTCACAGAGTATCAATATTGGATATTTATGCTTTGTTTAACAATCTAAGCACAGTTCACCTTCTCTTGTATATATGGAGGTTAGCAAGAGGCCTGTTAGAACAAATATACATGTATGTTTTTAGCGCCACCTGCTGAAACAGAAAAAGCCAGTATTTCCCTCTCAAATGAAAACCTGAATTCCCGAGAAAAGCATCTGCTGCATCAACATGGTAAGAAACTTTGTCTTTTTTAATTAGGGTTTGTAAAATTATGTATCCTCTCTTGAAAAAAAAATAATAATAAAAGAATAGTCTATAGGTGATACTGGCTGCATCTGGGAAGGTTCAACTCTTCATAAACAAAACTGCCTTCTGCAGAGCTTCAGAGAACATTCATACATTACCTGCTGTCCATCTGGTATGTCTCACATTGTAACATGCAGCTTTTAAAGCTTGTTTTGGAACCTGCTCACTAGGAGATAAAGAAGTCGACAGGGATAATGTGCAAAAGGCTCACTTCACAGTTGAGGAATATAAACCCACAGGATTATTTTGTTGTTGTTGTTTTACATGTCAAATATAAAATGTTTTAGTATGTCCCTGAACATGATTTTCAGTATTATATTGTAGAACATGTTACCAGTACAACTGGGTTAAAAATGTTGCTGGTTTTTCATAGAGAAACCTTTGGAGGAAACAAACTGTGGTACTCAGGAAACCACCCCTGATTCTCCACAGTGTAAGGTAAGTAACAATTTTATCTAGTGTGAGATTGTCCATCAAGTGAGGTGAAATAAATGGAGTGAGATCTTTTTCAACAGCAGTATTTAATGTATATGCTTCCTCTCTGATTTCTTCGAAAATGTGAATATATGGCATTGGGAGAGTGTCCTCTGAAGTGTTGCATTGCTTCAGCATTCATGGACTAGAATGTGTTTAGCACTTCCTGGAGTCAGACTCTTCTATTGCTGTTTTTCAATGTATAATATCACTATTTTAGCAGCTTGGTAATATAAGTGTGATTTACACACTGTAGCCCTTCCATTAGGTCTTCATGGTACTCTTAACACCTTACAAGATTAATCCTTAGCTTAGAAAGTAGCACAGGAAAGAGATACAGAATGTCACAGGATGGGATGCTGGGGAAAATAAGCATAATTGTAATTGTGTAATTCACAACAGTATTTGAAACTTGAGATTAATGTGTTTCATTCTTTAATTCTCAGATATTTTAAAAGAGGGTAAAATCTCACCAAGCCTTTAGAATATTATGCAGCATTGACATGAACCATAACATTTTAAATTTGGCAAGAGTAATGTTATTTTTAAAAAGATTAAGTTCTTAAATACACAGGTGTGTTCTTTGAAGAAAGAAGTAACTTCCATACTCAACATACAATGCTTCAAAATTCTTTAAAAATTCTTCAAAATTCTGCAAATATTTTTTTTTCATGTAAATGTGGAAATAGTGTTACTTGGAATTGAAATCATCCACATTGGGACTGATATTTCATGGGAATAGATTTACTAGTTTTCTCTTGACTCTGGTATTCAAACAAGGGCTGTCTCTTGTTAAAATTAGATCTCCAAGCTGGCAAAAAAACATGGCAACTATTTTCCCCCTTTTGATTAAGTCCTCACTAATACTGCTTATTCCACACCATTTAATCCATGATGGTTTTTCTGTTCAATTTGCTGAAATTATTTCTGAGGATGATACCTGCAACATTGGAACCAGTCATGCTGCAAGCCTTAAAGATTTCTGGGTTGCTGCTATTGCTGACATAATACTTGACCCTAAAAAAGCAGCAGATTTTAAAACTAAATGAAGTGCTATAGCCAAACAGATAGGAATGTTTGGGTTGCAAGGTTAAGATTTTCATTATGGAACAATAAAATAATTGATTATGTACTGTGTTACTGTCAAGCTGGAGATAGGAATTACTCATTTGTCAATGAAGGTGATGTATTTAATACATTATAAAAAGATTACAAGAGTACACGTCCTTGTTTTTAAGATATTATTTTCCCCTCCAGCAATTATTAAAAAAGGTTATGAAAATAAGTATATACCATTTTCATTCTGATATATACATGTAGCCACTATATGTTAATCACTGGAAGCTCTATGCACCTATTCAAGAGGATATATCCCATAATCTACATCAGCCAGTGACAACTAGGAAGCACAATAGGATTCTTTGGTGTTAAGACTGCATAAAAAACACAGTCCTGAATAAACTCAATTTTAAACTGCATTCATTTCTGTTTTAGGACTTCATTATTAAGATTGAACTGGAAAAAGCAGAAAATGGAAGCCTAGGATTTGCACTGGTAGGTGGAAGAAACGGCAGAGCTATCCTAATAAAAGCCATCAGCCCAGACAGCATTGCAGATCTAGATGGGAGGCTTCAAGTTGGTGACATTCTACTTAAGGTAATGCTGGTTCTTCATTCTTTTGGACTATATTTTCCCTAGTTGCTCTGTAATGAGTAGTCTATTCAGTATAAAGGGTGTGCAGATCAGAAAACTGAGGCTGCTTGGCACAGTAACAAGTAGAAAATGGTGTCCCTTGGCTCCTGGGGGTCAGAGGGCTGTTCTGGCCCACTCTCTACCCCTCTTGCCTCAAGTTCAGCTTCCTGTGGAATGGGCCTCCCTGCAGCTGGAGGCAGTCATTGGGTACTCCAGCAGAGTGGCAGACACAGTATAGCAGGGCAAATGACAAAGCTCAACTACTTCATGGTGTAACTGTGTCCAGCAGGACTCATGAAAAAAAAACAGAGAAACAAGTCAGCTGACCAAACATGCATATAACAGCTAACCAGGATACTGGCAGGAGCCTTTCATCTGTGCCAGGAAGGTATTATCAAGGCAAGCAAAAAGCACTGGAATTAGAACTTCTGTGTCTTTATTTTAAATCTTACTATCTTAACCGTCTTTTAATAGAATATTTTACCCCAAATTATTTTTTCTATTCCCTCCAGAGGTTTCAATATTTTTGTTTGCTTTTCTATTTTTTATTTCTTTCCATCTGAAGAGTGGGGGAAACAATGCATCTTAGTGTCTCAGAAGAGATGCAGATTATGCTTTTAGGGTGTACTCTTGGAAATCATAGTATAAAGAAGTAGAGAGGAGAAGATCAAGAAAGTTACTAAAATGGGAAGGGATAAAAACACATGAAGTTCAAAGAAGTTATATAAAGATTGGTCAATGCTAGGACAGATTATTTAAAAAGCTTTCTCTTACAGGAATCTGGAAGTACATATAATTGTATTTTTCAGGTGAATGAGACTTTTGTGTCTGGTCTGCCACGCCACACAGTTATAGATTTGCTGCGCAAGGCTCATGGCACGATCCAACTCACTGTCTGCCGAAGCATGGCTCTGCACTGGGCTTATTCAGACAATCAGAGCCACAGCACACCTTCCCCCCAGGACACAAAAGCAGAGCCTGGTAAGCAGCTACATCCACTCAGTACACAATAAAGTGGGATTATGTGTTGCCTGAATTCAACTTTCCTATTAGCAAAACATTTCACTATTACTAACATTACAGTTATTCTGGTTCATAGCTGTAGATACAAACACCTTCATCATGATCTGCAGCACTGGCTAAGCTACTCAAGCATAGAACCCCAGGGAAGGAATGACCAAGTATGATTTTTAAGTCTAGGAATAGTAGTGGAAGCAAAGCTGCAAGACCCTCGAAGTAACTTGAACTCAGCTTATGTTTTTAATTCAATGAGGTTCCTGGTCTGTGCTAATTTTATACAATTTACTGATGGAATCACAGGCAATTACTGACCCAGCTGTTAAAATATATTTCCCACAAATTTCACATCCCAGATCTCCTACCTTATCTCTCAGAAGCACAATACCTCTTGTTCTATGTGGCAGACAGCTCCTCTCCCTTCGATACTTGTTCATGTTCAAATGCAGAAGCCTCTGCTCCCAGGCTGATTGCTATTTGAGAGCACACCCACCTGCACTGGGCAGTACTTAGAGAGCTGACTAACTCTATTTTCATCGTTTATATGCATTTTGCTTAGATTTTTGTTTTCTGGTATTCAGACAGTGCTGGGGGAAGGCTGCGAATTCACCCTGTTTTCACCATTAACAAAGAAGAAGAATCCAACCAGATGTGCACCAAGGTAGAATCTGAATCAGGCTTTTAGAAGTTATTAGGCAATATAATCATATGTTTGATAACAACATGGGTTTCTTACAATGCAGGCAAGAACCACACTTTCTTAATGGGAAAAAAAAATAAAAATGAATGGAAATGTGCTGCAATGACTGAGACTGTAAACGTTTGAATGAGCCAAGGGACTCCCCTGAGATAAGAACATATGATTAGTATAATATTTATGCTAAAAGAACAAGGGGGAGGAAGATTGCAGATGCATGTCTATTTCTGGTGCTTTAAAATATTAGAATGAATTATTTATTTATTTCAGTATTTTTATATTGATTTCATTATTTTAGTATTTTAAAACAATACACTTTAAAAGATTTCTATTCAAGTGTCTTGCATTAATATTCATAACACCCAAACCTCTTTAAACATGGTTATGTTATTGAATCTTAGTAAGTCCTTCAAAACACTGCACATAAAATTTTACAGCATCTATTATTTCAAAGTTTATAACTGTAAAACCCCTCCTCAGAAAATATATATCCAGGTCAACTTATCCTCCAGAAGAAATAAAAATCCCAAATCCTCCCTCAACCAATATAATCCAACTGGAAAAAGAAAAATGGAAGAAATTCTTGAAATGAATAAGCTGAGAAAACCATTAAGAAGACTTTGTTTGAGGATGCTTTAAGTACAGTTTTGTAATGGGTGTTGGAACAGAACTGTCAGAGTCTGGTGAAATGTAATATCAAAACAGTGTCATGTCTGTTATGACAAAAATGTACATCCAATAAAAATACAAATGAGAAGTAGGAAATAAAACTAAGATTATAGTTTCTTTATTAGATCCCTGTTAGCAAGATATTAAAGCACAAAATTAGTTTTAAGCATGTGATTAGGTGTATCTAGTTCAGCATAACTTTAAGCACATGCTAATTTCTTTTTTTCTGAATTGGTTCCATTAACTGCCTCTTCTTGATTATTTCAAGCTTGCCTTTAGCTGTCTCTGATGAATAGAAGCTATTCATGCTTTAGTTAATGTATCTCAGCTCATCTACTACAAAGATGTAGACTTTGAAAATGACAAGCTACTGAAAAAAAACATGTAAAAGAGCAGCTGCAAAATACCTTTCATTGTCATATAGAAAACAAGAATCCCTATAACATTCTCCAGTCAGTGTAGTCAGTAGGTGCAGAAACTGGGTAAATGAACTCATGGTTAAATAGGCATGAATTCCCCTATTCTAATCGGCATGCAGAAGCATAAAAGTAAGAAAATAAGGTAAAAATGGCAACTCCCATTATGATTCTCTGAGGTATTCAGTAATCTCTACTGTGTAAGGTGCCAGGGTATTTTCTGAGTGCCTCTGAAATATTACACTGACAAAGAAGAAGAAACATCACTCTATAATAAAATTCAAATATTTATCTCTCAAGTGTTATAAGTGAGAATAAACCACTGTCACATACTAACGTGTTCTCTAAGATGGAAAAACAGCCACCAATACCATTGCTTCTACTGCATATGGAGGGTGATCAAGGGTCTGCCTTCTCTTTTAGTTGAGTGCTTGTTCAGTAAAGCAGCTGAATCTTGCTTCTAACAGCTGGCATCATTGTGTTGGAGATAAAAAAAAAGGAAATTAATACCAACAATTCCATCTCAGACACTGGTGTTTGCTGCTGCCAGGAGCTGGGAGGTGAAGAATAGAGCATGACTTGTGATTCCTGTATTTGCATTTTCTTTATGAGATCAGAGAGGAAATAACAAACGTTTTCAAAGTTTAGTCATGCATGCTAACTTGTAGAGTTGTCTGAAGATTTTACTGTTATGAAGCTCACAAATACAGCTGATGTGGCTTTTTATTCCTAGTAGATACTGTAATGCTGAATCAGAGTTGCATACTTTTTTTCTGAAGGTGGAAACTAGTCTATTTAACCTTTCCTTATTGAGTGAAGGACAATTTTGTCAGATAGCAGAAAACATGTTGATAAAAGTAACTGTATTCAGTGACATTCTAGGCACTTCTTTGTACTGATTTTTTAAGAGGTTTTTCTTATTTTAAATCTGCAGGATAAAGAAAGTACACACAATTCCCCTCTGCCAGGTCAGCTGCCTGCAAAAGACTATGAGGATATAACCAGTAATATTTCAGACAGGTAAGTCTTTCAAATGTTCTAAAACTATTAAACAGTATAAATAATTTATTCTTATATTTCCAGAGCTGTCCCAACATGGTATGCAAATGCACTCATATGTCCCAAATGACAGAAATACAGTTCTATGGGAATGCAGCTCCATCTGCAGCAAGAATTGCTAAATAGCTTCCACCCAACTACTGAGACAAATGAACCAGAAACTTCTAGATGGAACAGTTCATGCTGGCATGCCTAAGCTAGTTTTACCCTTTCTAGCTGAGGAGGAAAGAAAACAGTGGTAACACTATTTCCCTGGTGTGGGCAGGGTCTCCATGGATTTTACTAAGTGTTCCAATAGGCCTTGCAGCCTGGGCTAAACCCTGTGCTACTATGGCTATAGCAATACAGATGTTTAACTCCAAACATCCGGGAATCAAGAGAATTTGAGGATTACTCCAAAGAAAGCACATAGTATAAGAAGAGAAGAATTTTACTTCATATTTTGAATCTACAGTACGATGGGAAATTGAAGAGTAAGAGTGTTGACAAGACATGGGCAGTTCTGTCTATTACAGTGTTGCATAATATATTAAATATTATTATTTTCTTTATCACTTCTAACCCACATAAATTAAAAAAGGATTAAATATTTACATTTAAAACTTAAAACTTTGTGAGAACAGTATTTGGTCAATCAATTAGGCATGAAAATCTTCCCTTACCTGTTTTTAGAGATAAAGCCTGAAAGAAGATTTGAGAGCATCTGTAAGTGAGAACATCCATGTGAACATAGGTTCAGTGCCACTTGTTATTATATCATTACTAATATGAGATTATCTTGTGATATATCTGGTAATTAGATGTGATTATTATTGAATTATCTTGCTCTGTGTGCAAGATGCATAAATGCATCTGTGGCTAATACAATGTTATCTTATCTTATAAAGGGATAAAAAGTATCTTTTCTGGTTGTTTTGCAAATAAGGTGGTTTTCTGGCCCCTATCCAGTAATCTGAATCTCTTTACTCTCACTATTTTCTAGCATTTCTATTTCCTACTTGCCAAAGCTTTGTGAACTTGAACAGGCACAGCCTGCAGTGGTTACTGATATTGGCAAACCTGCTACTTTTCTTATTCTCCCTCTTAAGTGTACCTTTTTGCTATTTCTAACACATAGAATGATCATATGTAGGATAGGATAATGCAAGACTGTGGTATGCTTAAGACTGCTAACATAATTCAGTGTTAGACCTGAGAGTATCAGAATTAGGCAGTAGAGGAATGTTTGACCCATTCTGCTCATATTGTGGTTGTATTCTGTATTGCAGATGTATTTTCTACCTGAAACATGTTTAAATGCTCTAAAATTTTCTAA
This sequence comes from Chaetura pelagica, assembly GCF_000747805.2. Taxonomy (NCBI): domain Eukaryota; kingdom Metazoa; phylum Chordata; class Aves; order Apodiformes; family Apodidae; genus Chaetura; species Chaetura pelagica. Next base: position 515,115 of record NW_009953694.1, on the reverse strand, counting down.
GAACATTAGGAAGCAGTATCAAGCAAAGCCTATTTAGCCATGATTGCCTAACAACTGAAAAAGTCATACATGAAAAATTATTTATAACTTTGACAGTCCTTACTTCCAGTCTTTTTTGGGCAGATTTTATACAAAGTATGTTCTTATCTCTTTGAAAAAATAAAATAACACAGTCAGATAGATAATAGTGGGTTTTGCTAGCTATATTTGCAAACACTATGCCAGACAAAATGCTATTACTCCTTGAACTTCCATTCTTCAGAGTTCACAATTGTTCTTGAAAATAGTTGCTCAAGCAAATTAAAAGTTATCAAAATAGATTAAAACCAAAATCTTTGTACAGTTCAGGCTATCAAAGTTTCTGCTGCTTCCATAAGACCATTCAACTGATGCTATTTTACAGATCACAGAAACAAGCAGAACATGAAGTCTGCAGAAGAGAGAGTCAGCAGTCCGAGTCAGACAGCTGGAACAATGAAGATGATGATCTGCCCCACAGGATTTCCGTTCTACCTAGAAGTAACCATGCAAAAACTTCTCTTGTTTCTATAACATTATAGTCCAGGTCCTTCGTATATGCTCATTGAGAACAATACTAATCCCTTGTACATAAGCTAAGAATTTGCTCTTTGTGTCTCAAAGATCAGGGCACTTGGGACACAATTCTTACCATTGATACATATAAGGGTCATCAAGCCTTTGCAACATTCACAAGAAGGTGGCCTATATCAGGAGCTCTCCAACTCTTTTGGAGAACTGCCAGAAGGAAGGAACATGGGTCTCAATGTAGTTAATTAAACCCAGGGAGATCAGCTCTACTGGGCATCACCCACTCACCACTGCTGTGAGCAACTCTGCTTTGGAACTCCAGTTTGAAAAGGATGAGCAACGTTTTTTTGTTTGTTTGTTTGTTTTTCTGGGAGGGAGGGTTGTGTGGGTTTCTGGTGTTTGATTGGGTTTTTGGTTGGAGTTTTTGGTGGGGTTTTTTGGTAATGTTATATATCATGTCCTTCCCCAAAGCAAAATCTCTGATTACCTCCATTATACTCAATGATGTGTACCAATGGAGCAAATAATAGGAAATAAAAGTTGTTGCATTAATTTTACCAACACCATGGCATTTGTTCAAACCATGCACTGCGGGATAGTGCAAAGAAATAACAGACTGATTTGGTGGCTGAACAAAAAAAAAAGTTATGAAACTAGCTCCCAAGTGGATAATTAAAAAATTTAAATTCTTAATTTGTCCCAAAATGAATAAAATAAAAGCAGGACAGACTGGATGTAGTAGAAGGTCTTTTTCATATATGACAGGCAACAACAAAAAAGGCTTTGAGAATTAACGGGAAAAATTGCAGGAACATATTACAAAATGTTCTTGTTATCACTGGATGCAAATATTTTTTGAACGAATTATCTTTCTCTTACTGTTCCCATACAACTCCTCAAAAGATTAAATGAAACCGTTACACAAAAACTTAGAATGAAGGGTCAAAGTCTATTTCAAGACTTTCTTCTCAGAAACACTGAATTTGACTTCATATAATAACTTCATTAAACCTCTAGAATGGATGTGCTTAAATACATATGAAAGCACTTTCACAGCTCATGTGCTACAGACCCACTGATACCAGAAGACAGTTTCCACAAGGAATCTGCCTAGCTGTTCCTATAGGAAATTAAGCTGCTCCTGCCCCAAACAAGAAACTCCTCTGAAATACAAGTGTCTCTGTGCTGTTTCTTGCCCTATGGAAGCAATACATTGCTGATGACTCTTGTCAGAAGTAACCACAGTTATCTCCGTCACACTGCCAAGCTGCACTGGCAAGCAAAGAGAACATTATAACCTGTCTATCCTCTAGTACCTGCTCAAAGTTTGGGGTTTTTATTTCACTTGATCTTGAAGGAAAGAGAGATGTATGGGAAATAGTGTACTCTGTCTGGAGTGGAGAATGTTTGGCACTCTCAACTACTTAATAGAAACACACATCTGTGAGGGTTAGATAAACAGAAAGTGAACAGAAAACATCTTAGAAGCTCAGCAGGTGCAAGTTGTAGCCCAGACAAAAGCATAGCAAAGACAACATTTCTGTAATCTCAATCATTTAAGAGTAGCAGTGACATCTTCCAGAAGAAAAACAGAGCATTGCTGCTTGTCTTCATCCTACAACAAAGCCATGGGTAAAATCATCATATTTTCCTTGAGATAACTGGCATGTTATCCTTTGCCAACTAAAAGGACAACTTCCATAGTTCCTCTGCCTCAAACCACTATTTTCTGCCAAACAAGCTACTGTTTTAACTCTACATGGTAACAAAAGGTTTTCAACTGCTCCAGTAGAGTAGCGATATTTCTAGAGATAGAAATGTTTAACCATCTTCCCAATCTGTCAAGCTTTGCATCAGAACATATACTTCAGGAAGAGCTAACCAGTAAAACCGAATCCTGATTTTGGTGATCAAAGATACTTCACATCTTGTTCTTGAAAGGGAGTGTGAGATAAGATGAAAAGAACAGAGGGTATTTTCTTAATTCAGGGAGAAAGAATTTCCAGTGATCATTCCTAGCAATGAGGTGTGGCAAAACTAATATTCAGGAAAATGCTGGAAACATGAAGATGATTGCCTATGAAGATGTGACTGAGCTTTCTATACCAACACAAACTAGCAATAAATGTTACAACTCTGCAAGAACAGTATTTCAAATGGACTATATTTTAAGAAACTGTATGAGGCAATAAGTTGCAATAGTTGGATCTAATTCCAAATTACATGAAATGTGGTGCTGGTTGTATCCATGGTGCTGACTTATTCTTCTTTCTGCTGTGAACATAAGTAAGCCAAAAATATCTTTTTACATTTCACTTCCACAGTATAAGCACTAAAATGTACTTAAATACTACAGCCCTCTAGGTTTTTAAAGCCAACACTTTGCAGTATGAACAATAATAATAAAAAATGCCTTTGTATTTTGTTGATATATAGGTAGAACCTTTACTTCTGGAGATGAACTGACTTGGTTAATTAACATTAAACCATCACTGACTGGAGTAGGTCCAAGGACTGGCATTACAGGTCTTATTCGAGGCCTTCAATTGCGGATTGAGAATCAAGAGGTGTTAAAGGAGTTCATGGTAAAGTGTGATTGTTTTTTAAGATGTGGGTGTCTAGCAGAACTAAGGGGCTTTTAGCAGCCATCTGCATACTGTATAGGAGACTGACTTGTATATCTTTACTGACTCTTCCTTCTCAGAGATTTATTCCAGCCAGAATGGGGCTTTTAATCTGCTGATTGGGTGATGCTACAATACTTGGATCTCGCTCTTTCCAGACAGGTCAGGCTTACACTGTTGCCTGTCCAAAGAAACTGCCCACATGTAATGAAAAATAAATGATACGCAAAAGTAGATTTTGAATGTTTTTTTCCTAGACTGACTTCTTCCTATTACCCCCTCAGCTCTGCTGAATATCTGCCTAAGATCTATTCTAGAGGCTGCATTAAAGCAAGAAATCCATGCTGCTAGGGATTCACTAGTGTTGAAACAGTTAATGAAAGGAAAAATGTTTCACACAATGCTCCAGTGATCCATGGAACTCATTGCCACAAGATGCTATTAAGGTTAGGAACTTTATGAAATTAAAAAGAAAAGGTAATGTTTTTCCATAGATATTGAAAACACACAATTACATCTGATGGTATATAAATAATGAAAAAGTGTAAAGTTAGCAAAACATAAAAAATCTCATGTTTCAGGATATAAATAGAGTATTCAGTTATCAGCAGATTTCCAAAAACTGGATTATTTCATAAATCTTCAACACAGAACTGGAGTTTTCTTTAACTGCTGTACTCATTACCTATGAAATAGATTCCTACCACTTTCCACAGTAATTACAATGTCATCAATTTCTTTTACTTGCTTTTATATCTCTGATTTTTTGGGTACAAAATCCTACAGGCTAAAGTGTGTAGGATTTTCTGACTTTCCCTGAAGGCTCAAAGGCATGTATTAATTTCCACTCATTCCATTCTGTTACTGATGTACGCATAGCATACTATGAGCTGAGTCGCACGTCTGCACAGAAAACATAAAGATCTAATAGAGGAAGTAAAAGCTGTAGTAACTGATGAAGATGTTAAAGACCTGTCACATGTCCAAATACTGTATAGTAGCATAAGGTGATGGCTGAGCATTGTACAATGCATACCAAAGAGGTAAAGGAATGAAGAAAAGTCAAGGTAACTCAAAATTGGAAATTAAATTAACTTGCACATTCCTG
>NW_009953694.1:481904-510306 GCF_000747805.2 Chaetura pelagica | reverse complement strand
TTCCTGCTTCCAGCTATACTGCATTCTATTCCCCTAAATCTGCTATGAAGCACTTAATGACTATGTGATTTGCACTTAACATCATTGGTGCTGCTCCCTATGTGAATCACTTCCTCTGTCACTGAAAAGTATTCACTGACATTGATTACTTGCTAATGGTGCAATAGATGGTGCGTTAGTCAGTATGTTATCAATTATATATATTGGCATTTGGCCAAGACACTATTCCAAACATCTGTTTTACAGCAATACAAAACAGGGATTTGTAATGTCAGGGACTGAGGATGTGGGTTAGGAATCTCACCTGAAAACACTAGAAAGGAAGTGCAAGCTGAAGAAATTATAAAGGAATTTTAATTATTTGCCTAGAAGTTTAGAGAATGATGTACTGATTCCCTTCTGTAAGAAGTCTACTTGCCAGTCTTGGGTCACATATAGCAGTAAGGTTTGCTCACACCAACTCTGTAAAGGTTGTCTATAAATGATGTAAACATGGATTGACTACCTCTCTTTGTCCTAGGCTTTACAACATGTGAAACCAATAGATGACTGCAGAACTGGAAAAGCACCAGAAAACCAGCATAAAAACAGATACCGAGATATTCTTCCATGTAAGTATGTACACTAATGAGATCAGATGTTCAGTGAACATCAGAAAACAGAAAAACAGTCCTAACACTGATATGTAGGAGGTGCAAATCTCACCAGACCCTTAGTCACAGAGACATCCACTACTAATGAAACGTATTGAGATTTTTCCAGAAAAGATAGAGTTCATGTAAGGATATCTGCAGTGCACAATGTGTAATTTTCTCAAGTATTGTATTCCACAAGGCAAGACTAGGGCCAGCTGTCGTGGTGTTTCCTTCCCTCTTTCTCAATGAGATTGATCTACATTTCTGTGGGCAAGTGGCTTCGTAACATCAGTATCCAGTGACAATGTTTCCATACCATAAATTGAAGGTAGTTGTTGGATAGACTGAGTTGCTGCCTAACAATTCTGTGGTAATTAGAAGGCCTGTCAGAGTGTCACACAACTATCTTAAGAGAAATAAAGCTGCTGTGAATTATACAATTTACATGTGGGAATTCCTAGTAGTAGGGATTAATACTAGTGATACTACCCAGAAGTGTTCTAAAATCCAGAGGCATACGTTGCTGCTAGAGGCTGAGGTTCCCTGTACACTGAGTACTAGAGATGGTAGAACTCTGTTTCAGATTGACAACTGAAATAGCAACTTTCTGTTTCTGTCCAGATGATAAAACACGAGTTCCTTTGGGTGAAAAGAATGGCTACATTAATGCAAGCTACATTAGAATGAAAGTTGGAGAAGAGGAGCATTTCTATATTATAACCCAAGGACCTCTGCCATCCACTATGGTTGATTTCTGGCAAATGGTCTGGGAGAATGAATCAAATGTGATTGCCATGATGACAAAAGAAGTGGAGCTAGGCCAAGTCAAATGTCATCAATACTGGCCTGAACCTCCCCATGACTCTATAGACCTGGCTAATTTCCACCTCAGATTAGACAATTACCAGATTCTGGAACACTTCATAATTAGAACAATAGAAATTATCAACAAGCAGGTAAGTTGAGTATACTTCATACTGTCATATATGCTTAAATTGATTCGATATTTTGTGTAAGTAAATGTTAGTGTTATTGTTTAGTTCTTCAGAAATATTTGCTCAGTATTTTTTTTGTAAAGTAAAAATCTGAATAACAGACATGAAATTAGGGTTAATGAAATGCTTCTTCTTTGCTCATTACACAAGTAATGGATCCAATATTACATGTATTTGGACAAGATAAAAAAAATAATCCTTCAATAGTAACAGAGCTGTCATGTTCAATATTATGTACTATTGCTTCATGTTTTCATCAAAACAGTAAGGGCTGCCAGAGTGTTCTGTAATGGTGATTGGAATGATAGAGGGTTGTCGTGAGCTGATGCCAGTGGGCTACCCCCCCCACAAGGAGGAAAAGGTGGTTTTCATCCTAGAATTTAGAACAAATTATACTCCTTTTATTCCTGAAAAGATATGAATGCTCATGAAACTACAAATCTAGCAGCACTTTTTTAGAAATCCACCAAATACAAAAATGTAAGAACATGGAAACCAGGGCAATTATAAGTCCATCAGTCTTGCCTCAATGTTAAGTAAAGCTTTGCAAAAATTTCTGCAGGACATATGGAATAATTGAATAATAATGGAATAATTAAGATATTTGTACTTGTGCCAGACTAACTTGGTGTCTTTTTCCATCAAGAAAACAAATTTTCTATATAAAGAAAACACAATTTGTCTTATGTCACTGAGTATGAAGCATAGTAAAGCATTTTATATGAATCTTCAAAAAATATTATTAAGATGGCAAGATAGGCCATTTCATGTTATTGTTTCAATGGCTATGTTATGTTTGCTGTGCTTCTCTTGGACTAAAATCAAATTACTACAGAAAGCCACAGCTTTACTTAAGCAGAAATCTAGACATGAATTCAAAATCTTCTGATGTTAAAAATCCAGGGAGTTTTTTTGCATTCAGCTTAAGATGTTTAGGCAAGGTGACAACAAGAACTAATGTCCCATGACCATTCCATTAATTATATTTTTTAGCTTATCTGTAAGTATTTTTTGGTTGATTTGGTTTGCATGTTAGGGTATCTAATCACAAACTGTTCTTTTATATCAGATAGCCAGAATAGCATTTGCAAGATTAATATTGTGGCTATTATATTACTCCTCTTCTATTGGTGTGACTTAATTCACTTACAGAAACAATTTTAGTAACCAGTACTGGAATGTTATAATGTAACAAACGTTTTTGTTTTCCCTTCTAACCAATAAATAACTATAACCTTTTGGGGCAAGAGAGTAACTTTGGTGTCTCATCAAAATCATGCGAACAGTATTTCCTAGATCTGTGTGCTTAGTGCATTTCTCAGTCATTTCCGAGTACATTTTTGAAAACCTAAAATAAAATTTCATAGGGTCAAATATGAAGAGCTGAAGAGTTTTAGGGATGACTAGAATGAGGCTGAAGGAAAATTTATCAGCAAAATTTCAAGAAATTCCTTCCTTTCAAGGAAATCTTGGATAATTTTTAACATTTCTGGTCTTTCTCTTCCAGACAGAAGAGAAGCGCATTATAAGTCATTTGCAGTTTACCACTTGGCCAGACCACAGTGCTCCCAAACTGGCTGAACAGCTTGTAAAATTTATTTGTTGCATGAGAAAAGCTCACAGTACAGGACCTATTGTTGCCCACTGCAGCACTGGCATTGGGAGAAGTGGAGTTTTGCTGTGTGTTGAGCTTCTGCTCACCTATATAGAAAAAGATCTATGTGTAAGTATCAATCAGATCATTGTTAAATACTACAGACTGGTATGGGTGTCAACAACATGTGAGGTGTCACCGTTTGACTCAGGTTCGACAACAATGCTCTTGATCCCCTCCCCCCCAACCCAGGTAGGGAAGGAGAGAGAGAAAAAAAGAGAGAGACTTGGCTGGATTGAAAACTAAACTACACAGCTTTAATTAAAACACTAATGAATCATACAAGAAAATATATACAATTATATACAGATAGATTCAGGTATGGGCAAAAGCCTCTCGCCTCCCCCCACCCCAGCAACTCCCACAGCACTTCCCTGAACTGGGAAGAGTCCCGAGGAATCCCGGAGCTGCTGCTGGAGAAAGAGCAGAGAGTTATGGGGGTCAGGAGATCTCGAGCCTAAGGGTCGACGGTAATGGATGAACAGAGTCCTCCCTGGACGCCGGCCATGGACGGAAGAGAAGGGAAGAAAAAGGAAGGAAGTTGTCTTCTGTGATCTCTGACCTTCCTTTGAGCTTACGTAGATATATGGAATGGAATATCTTTGGCCAATTTTGCTGTCCATCTAACTCAGCCTCCTACGGAGGGGTCACAGATCTCCCCATAGTGTCTGAGCCGGCAGAGTGCAGGTGCGGCCTTGAAGCCTCAGTAGTTAGAAAAACATTCCACTGTCTTATCAGCCTAGCAGAACACGCTGTTGCTAGTTACAAGAAAGCTTACTGAAGGAAAAAAAAATCAGTAAAAAGAAAAATTGGCTTCATCCTGGCTCAAACCAGGACATGAGAGTATCTTAGAGGAGAGTAATTTCTGGTAAAATTCATCCCCCTCAAATGGAATAAAACAGCTTTTGTTGTTTTAGCCAACAAATATACTGTTTGTAAAATAACTGAGCCTCAGCTTCCTGATCTGAATATGCTTACATCTTTATAACTTGCATCTCAACAAAATATAAACTGTTCTCTTCCAATAGTTCAACATCAAGCAGATAGTGAGAGATCTGAGAGATCAGCGTTGTGGCATAATCCAAAGTAAGGTAAGTTCTTAACATACAACTAGATTATGATTTTTAAATGCCTCATTTACTGGTACATATCAACATGCTTAGATAAACTTGGGGCTTAAAGCTTAATTTTTACCCTTTCATTCGAGGAAAGTAACAGCCTTCCAGGCAAGTGGTGTGTAGATTTTAATATGAAAGATATGTCTCTTATTATTGAAATAAAAGCAAAGTACCATTATAGCACAGACACCAGCCCTGCTCCCCTTTTATTTATGTTTTTGTGTTTGTTTTTTTAAACAAAAAGAAAAGCAGACATCAACAGCAAAACTGGTGACATATCATAAACTGTAGCCTGCAAAATTGCAGCCTTCAGTTGAATTCTTGCTATTGATGAGTTATCGTTACCCCAATAAACCCTTCTACTGCTGAATTAAAACTAACCCTGAAAAGAGTTTTCACACAGGAAAAACACAAGATGTGGCTAACTAAATTTAGAGCAAACAGGTCATGGGAAGAAAAGCAAGAAAAGACTAGAATAAGTTCTTCCTATAGGCAAGTATTTTAGCACATGCTTTGATACATGTTTCTTCAGGGTAATGACTGAGCCTGAGATTAAAATTAAGCAATACTTAACGTTCACTGACCTAAATGAGACTTAAGTAGGTGCTTACAGGTGCTGCATTAAATAAGAAAGTGTTCCTGAACTTTTAAGTGATGGAACAAAAAGAACAGGGTTGCTCTTAAATATCTTAGTTTTTGTACCTGTATTACAAAGATGCTGATGTTATAAACACTTCAGCCAGTCCATCCTTTGTCTGGAATTTATGTTGAATGTAAACAGGTGTTTCCTATTCGTGTCTCTGTGTGCAGGATGAGTATTTATTCTGTTATGAAGTAGTGCTGGAAGTTCTTCAGAACCTTCAAGCAACAGATTCCCTCTGACTGCAATATGAGTCTTCCCTGTTGCCATTTCCCTTGGACTCCAGGGACCAGTCAGAAAGTGCATTAAACAGATGTCAAGCCAGCACAGACAAGTGTTGCATTACATGCTTTGTTAGATTACTGTGATTTCTAACGTATTTCAAACCCTTGCTTAATATGTCCTGTGTAAGTAATTTAAATCTTGACTCACAGTGTGGAGAAAAAGCAAGCTAGTAATGGAACAGTGCTGGACATTTTGCATGTTGTGCATAATAACATATTCATTGTTATGAAATGATTTTGGAATTGTGGCAAGGAGATAGCAGCCTTTGAAATTTACTTTACTAAGTGTGGTATAAGATCAATTATCCCTTACATATTGTTGTGCACTAATTGTTTCTGGACTGTAAATCAGTATTTTATTTTAGTTATGCTTTTGTGTGGAAGGACTCAATTTGTTTACCTTTGATTGCCTGAATGAGGTGGAACCATTTCTAGTAATCATGCCAGCCCAGGAATTTATACCACCATCACTAGACATCTTAAATCAAGAAACTGACAGAAAAATAGGATGCCTTTAAACCCTAGTTGGTTCTCTTCAAAGCAGGAAGAACATTCTAATAACTGGATGGAATTTTAATTTTCCCCAGCAATATGGACATCTGTAGACAGCATCAGTATTCTTTCATTTTGTTTTGATGTAAAAAGGAATGCAAATACTAAGCCAGATGAAATGCCTGTGAGTGTATTTTGGAATGCATATACACTTCATTTCCCCCTGATCCTTCCCACTGATTAACTGTCTTGTCATTCTTATGTAGCATCTGAACCAATCTAGGTGAAGTCCCACTGGTTTCAGGTGGGGCTGAATAAGATCTTTAAATTAAATAAGTCTCTGTACAGCTTATTTCTCTTGTAAAAACTGTCTCAGTGTGAGTTCCAGTGCATTTGAGCAGAAATCTGTTGTTCAAGTTTGTAAGACTACTTGTTTCTATAGTACTGCTTCTAAATCCTTTATCTAGGTGATATATATGGGAATCAAGTATATATGTGCACTGGAAGAGTAACTTCTAAACATAGAAAAACAGTTATTTAACTCAATTGTACATATTTTTAAAACTTCTTTGATTTCTGGAAGGGAGAAAATATTAAGAAGCATCTGAATATAAAACTGCAGTAGAAACAAGACAATAAGATAGCTGCTTATTTTAATTACAAATGGGAGGTTTACCATTCAGAAAGAAAGAAGGATTGAATACAAATTAAAAGCATAACTTTTAGAAAAAGTCACTGTAATACAATTATAATTGAGGCCAAGGGCCATGTTTTTTCTTTCTGCTCTCAGACAGTTTGACAGAAGTCAGGAAAAGATAGAAATTAAACTTAGGAGCTGAGCCAGATGCAAATCTCAAACATATTGACAGAGATCTAGAGAAATGCTAAATTAGTGGAGTAACCCTGTACTTACATTGGTACAAACATAAACAGAATTCAATGTTTTGTCTTAAATTCATTGAATTTGAGCCTTCCCAAAAGTGTTACTCTCCATACAGTCTGCATTTACTATCTTTATGTTACATATAAAGGACTATTGGCACAGTTTTGTCAAGTGTCATCATCAAATTTTTGTTCATAACTTTGTTACTTTTGTTTGGTACTTGGCCTTTCACTTTGATTTTAGTTATTGAACATGTACTACTATGCAATGAATGCACTACACTACACATGAATGCACAATTCACTTTTTATACCACAAGTTTAAAAAGCTTCCCAGTGAAAATATTCCTGTACTTTATGCAAAGTGTTTTTTCTGTAGTTTAGAACAAACACTCTGGATTTAGAAAACAAACTTCGTAACATGTCTTGTTCCTCCACATTTATGCATCATCTTTGCAGCTGTTCAACCAAAGTGTTTGCTGTTTGACTTAAGTTTTTCCTGTTTTACAGGGATATTAAAAAAATAAATAAAAACACCAAACTGAGTTTAATTTCAATTGTTTTTTTATGAAAAAGCAGCTGTAATAACTAACTTCTAATCAGTAAGAGCTCTAGCAAAAATAACCTTTCATTATTGGAGTCATATTTAAACTTCCTTTACAGGCAGATTTCCTACATTTTCCTACAGCAGGTATTACTGACCTCTGGGACATTCTGTCATGTCCCATATTCTTATCATTTAGGAATATAATAATTAAATGCTTTAAAACTGATACTGTTGTTATAATCCCCATAGTGACATCCTCACTCAGAGTGAACTTTGTTTTGGACGAGACATACACTTTTACCCAGATCTAGTCCTCTAAGACTGCCTGCAGAGTAAGACAAAACAAAACTGTCTTTTGCAATCTGCTGTATAACAAAGAAACTTTCACCTACAGAAAATTTCAGAGCCTCTGAAACCAACTTTGAGAAGAGACAGATAGATGCAACTTACCACATGCTGGGTGACAGGCCCTCCATCTGTCACAGTCCCAGCGTGATCCTGCAAAGCAAGTCTTTCAATCCACAGCCTAAAAATGCTTTAAGAAAATTACAGACTTGCAGGGGTACTGCACATGTTTGAAGTGAAAGGCTGGTCATCTCAGTACCAGTACTGCTCATGAGCTCACTGTTGATGACATCCTAGACAGTGGATACATTTTGAGGAGGGAAGAACTGAAATGATAGACACAGCTGCTTCCTACAATAGACACCATGTTTTGAAAAATGAACAACGAATCAGCACTATAAAGTGCTTAGCAGATGTAGCTGCTGTATATGCTCTCTTGGAGATGCTAAGGATCCATCTGTTCTCAGCTTCTATTTATAAAGGTAGGATACAGGGATTCAACTTAGAGGTTTGCTGCAGACTTCCTGAATAAGTTAGAGGACTGTTAAAAAGCATTTTGGTACAGGGGAATCTGGCTACATCCAGCAGCTCATACATCATTTCCACCTATACATTGAACCAATGAGAGTCCAACTTCTGTGTTCTTTATTCATGCAAAACTCCCATGGAGATCAAGACTCATTGATACACAATCAGTTGGAACAGATAACCCACTCCTTAAAGAGCTCACAAGTAAGCCTAAATTGGAAAGAAAGGAAGATCTGCTGTCCCATTTCAGTCATAGGAAAGCGAGGTAGGAGTTGCTTCAAGGTCTACAGCATTTTTGGAAAACCTGGGAACTAAACCCAGATGACATAAGCTCTGATTTTTTGTCTACACAGAAGAGTATCTTTCCTCAGTCAGAAAATGTGATCATACTGCTCTGGCCCATTTCTGATGAAACATTATTTAGCATACAAAATGGTCTAACTGGTAGTTGCACACATTCTAACATGCAAGATATGTCTTACGGTACAGAACATCCGTCTGCACCTGTGGTCACACTGCTTCAGAAGTGGCACTGAGATAACTATTTGTATTTCTCAGTCATCTTATTCTACCACCTAGTCACCTATCAGGACAAGCTACAGTACAAATGCACAAGAAGGACACATTAATTGGAGGCAGTGCCTGCCACAGCAAGCACTCAAAGCAAGTAAACATCTGCTAGTCCTCAGATTCATACTGTAGCACAAAACCTTGTCAGTGACACCCTATGCTCAGATGGTAGCTTTGGCCAAGGAACAGCACATCTTGTCATCTTACTCTGAGAAAGTGACAATTTTACTGCCATTGAGACTGCTGCTACGTTTTTTATGTCTACCGTTTTATCTAAATTTAAAAGCAAGCATCACAAGGGCAATAATCTCAGAGCTATTAAGTTACCAAATCATTTGAGTAGGGGGAAATACATCTTAATTGGGTCCCATGGGCTCAGGACTGCTTTAAACTGATGACTTTGTGTACTGGAATACCCCATCAGCAATGGCAATGAACCTTAAAATATCCCCGCGTGCCAAAATAGGTGTTAGTTGCTACAAGAACATAGTCAGGTTTGAATAACTCACTTTGAAAAATGATGGAACAAAAATAACAAGAATTCTCTTAAATATCTATTCTAGATTTACCACTAGCACTAAAATAATCAGGCTTTTCTTAGAAAGCCTGCAAGATGAGTCAGTAACGTTTCTCTAGCTATCTTTTCTGACGCAGTCTTTTGGCCTTATAGAACAACACGACTTTCTGTGGTGGAACAAATACAGTAAATGCAAAATCCGCTAGTATTGCAAAAGAACAGCAAATACTGCCATCTACGGGCAAATCGCTACTGCGACAGCATTAATCACATTTAGTCACCAGTGCCGTTGGCACAGAATCACTCCACGAATTTTTGCTGAGGTTCAGTCAAAAGTGTTAACCAAGTCGAGCTTGACAGGATGCAGCACTCTCGCTCCAGACTGGCAAGTGCTTGCCAGGCCAGGCAGGTGTTGCATGCTTGAGACAACTGTGTAGCTGTACTGCCACTGGTCCTACAGTTCATAAAATAATGATAATAAAATATTCAGCCTGTCTCAGAAAAGGATATCTAGAAATCTAATAGCATCTGTCCACATCTGAGAAGAGCACAACTTATGAATAAACTTGCTCTTGACCCTAAAGCAGGAATGTTTTTGGAAGAAAGCACTTTCTTCATTTACTGAAAATCATGAGTAATGGGAAATCTTCCTGGAGTTCTACAAGAACTGGTTTTATGAAATATTGTAAGCAGCTCAATCTAATTTGGTTTGGTATATTTAGTGTAACATAATCCCCGTAAACAGGTTTCTTTTGTCAAGTATGTTGCAAATTCATCTGCAGAATAAGAACTGGAGATAGTCTTACATATTTCAGTGTAACGATACCAGTCTTTCCACATCCATGTAACAGTTAATCTGAGTTGCCCCGACCCTGTGCTGTACTGTGTTGTACATAGAGCTTAGCCTTTGTGCCTGTGTTGTGCTGTGAATATCTCTCAAGCTGCAAAATAAAGGCAGCCAGCTAATTGTAACAGAGAGCCTGTAGGCAGCTCCCACTTGCTACCAGCAGTTATGCCACCTGTGAGTTTTTGCCTTTACCTAAAAGTGCAGCAAGAAGTTCTAATGTGAACATCATTTCTGTTGAAGAACAGAAATGTTGAATGGAGTTGTTTTCTTGTGAATAAATAATTTAATAATTCAAATGACTAAAACAGGGTAACTCCTCCACTGACAAGGTCTGCACAGTGTGCTGCATCCGGATCAGTTGCTTGTTTGATGCTGCACAGCTTGGAATTCTTGGACTTTGAAGGGATGTAAGATTACTATTCTTTCTTCCTGTACAGTGTTAGTGCTAATAAATAGCACTTTAAATGATACTTTATATGTGCAACAGTAAAGTGTGATTCACACATTATACTGCACTGATGTAGCTCTGTAGGTTTAGAAATAAGCTTATTAAAACAGAATAGTGTTCTGTAGTGGCCAGAGAGGTATAATTTTTCTTGTCTAGGTCAATTACTTAATTCATGCCAGGAATAACAGAACCTCATACCTTATTCATGCTTCTCCAAGAACAATATCATGGAAAAATTAACACTGAACAACAGAACCACAAAACCCCATAACAGCTGAGATTGGAAGGAATGTCTGGAGAGCATCTAGTCTAAACCCCTGACTCAGAGTAGTATCATCTAGAGCTCAGGATCGTGTTCAGTTGGGTTTTAAATCTCTCCAGGACTGAGACTCCATGACCTGTCTAGGAAACCTGTTCTGATATTTGACCATTCTTAGAGTAAAAATTCTCTAATGTTTAAATTGAATTTCCTGAATTTCAACATGAGCCTATTGCTTCTTGTTCTGTCACTGTGTAACACTAGGAGTCTGTTTCCACCTTCTTTACCTCTTTATTCCCTCTCATAAAAGAATTTCTAAATATGAATAAGACCCCACTGAGCATTCTCTTCTCCATGCTAAAGATGAAGGGAGTTTAAGAAAAGATGAAGAGTCTGGAGTATCTCTCAGATGTCAGTCTGCAAGATTTGCCAGTGAACAGATCTACTTTTCAGCTAGTCTTAATGCTTCTGTGTCTTTCTTTGTGTAACAGAGTTCTGTTCTCTCTTTAACAGGAAGTTGGTAGCTGTACAGAATTCATTGCCCCTTCTGCACAGCACCAGATACACATGCATGCCTGAGGGACAGCGAACTTTTTGAGATCCTGCTCTGAATTTTACTGCTATTTGGCTTGCTCATTAAGCTGCTCAAAAACAAAAAAACAAAAACCAGCTAAAATGCCCGAGAGCAGTACACCCCCAACCAGGCGACACACACAATGGGGTCTATAGAGTAGCTGTCCAGCACCGCAGCTCATTACACAACCTAGCAATTAACTGAAGTTGCCTGTACTCACTCCCCTCCCTGCATTTGTTCCCTTGAGAGATAACAATTCCTTCTCCTCCTTCCTGTTCAGCCCTCTTGGAAAGGTGCACTAGTGATTGTAGGCTTTTCTTTCCCATCACACTACCATAAAAAAAGCTCCTAACTATTTCCCTGGCCACTTCTTTCATGATTGAAGTAGATTTAGCCCAGGCAAAGCACCAGCTGCAGTACCTCTTGGCCCATTCAGTACACCTACCAATAGCTCCCAAGGCAGAAATGACATGCTGTGAGCTTGCCTAATGCCAGCATCCTTGGATGAATGACAAGAACACTATGGGAAATAATGAACTTCAGGGAAATGTAGCTATAGCAACACTAGTATTCACAGACCAAATCCCCACCATGAGTGCAAGGAATCTGCTGTTACTGTGTGTGTAAAAGTGCTGATAAAGCAGGAACTTAGGCTACAGCATGAGAAGAAAGCATGCCAGGCCTGCAGTCAAGTCACAACCAGCAACATAAACAGAAGAACACCTATAGCAGACAGAAACTTAGCTCACACACTTTTGAAAATTTGGATAAAGGAACAAACCCAAAACTATTGAGACTTTGCAAGAAAATTCCGAACCTCACTCAGCTGGCTCCAGATTTTATTGCAGGTTTAGCACCATATCATCAAAGGAACCATCTACTGACAACACTGTTTTGGTGACCAGAAAGCTGCTCTTGTTCCAGAGGTGGGAATTCAGTTAATAGTGAAAGATGTTTGCACACCCCTCTTTTGATTGTGCACCTTGACTCAGTTCTTTTTAAAGTCCTTGATTAATCTGAAGTGCAGTTAGGTAACCTTCAGATGGTCAGGACTACACTGGTCTATGGCCTGTAGCCAGCTGAAATGATTACAGCCTTGGGCAGGGAAGAGAAAATTTTATCAAAGTTGCTGCTCTCTGTAGTTTCAGTCCAAACTGCCTCAAAATTATTACACAGATCAGCTCCCTGAGAAGTCTTCCAAAAATAATCCACATATAGAACTTGGAACAGACAATAAAGTTTCTTACCACAGTTTAGGTTACCACTTAGCTTTTCTAGGACCTGTACCACTCTGGTGCTGATAGACAAGGCTAGTTCTTAATCAAAGCACATTTGGTCCTATTCACTTGTCTGCTCCTTACCAATGCAAGTTTGGTAAAGTTTAATTACACCCTCATCCCTTCTTTGCCACCATTTATACCAAAATTATCTCAGACTAATGTGGTTGTGAGACCTGTTCTGGCTGCTCTTCTCCCTGTCCACCAAAGGGAGGACACTCTGTCTTCCCCACGGTTTTCAGCCACAGGGTTTATGCACTTTCAATTCCTTTTGAACTCCAGCATTTCTCTTCTTGTCAGGCTGTTTTTTAAACACTGACTGGAATGTGACTGATCTGCTTTTATTTCTCAATTACTTCTTCAACAGCTGGGCATACCAAATCCCTATACAGCAATTGTCCTGGATTCTGGAAGAGGTAGAGTTTATCCATTCCCAATCCATCTCATATCATAAAAAACACACATGAACTCTACTGGTCTGGGAGAAAACTGGCAGGATTGGGAAGGGCATCTGCATTGGTGTGGATGCATTTACCAGCCTACAATGCCACAGGAGCAGGCTGATGATGGATGCAGGCTGACAACAAATTATGCAGAAAATGGGGCAGGCAGGGAGAATTCTCACCTCTCTTTAACTCCCTGGAGTAATATTTTCTTTTCTTTATTCTCACCCTCTGCCAAATCACAGAATAATCTACACTAAAGTAAGATGTCTTCACTCTCCAACCTAGGACACAGCAATGTGTGTCTTTGTGTCTGACTGCACAAGTAAACATGTATGTAACTATGTAACACTGCTCTCTACAGAACAGAATCAAGAAAATTCAACTAAGTGTCCCTTTACAGCTATTAAAGATTTTGTCAGTGGGTATTTTGCCTTCATTCCTGCCTGTGCTTTGTACAGGATAATCTTCCTGCCCCAAAACATGCCTTGTGTGTAGCATGATGGTGAACATTGCTTTCATCCTGTGTATGGACTTAACAAATCATCACTGTGTCGTAATAGTACCTCAGTGTCAGCAGAACAGTTTCCTGCTCCATTTCTCATCAGGGAAGCTAAAATAATGGGCTTACCCAACACTAAACTCCAAAGACTCCGTATGGTCTGCTGTGGTAAAGGCCTAAAGACTATCCAAGTAGAATTAGGCTCATGCCCTGTGCTCACTATGTCGGTGTAAATATCCACTAATTAGACAAGTTTTCAGTAAGGGTCCCATCTGTGTTTAGTTTTGTGTTTGCACAAACATGAGGCTAGGGTTAGCCGAGTACTAGTAGGAGGGATGGTGACAACGTCCTGCCAGAAGATATGTGTGATGGATCCACTGGACTAAATTAGGTCACCTAGTGCTGTCATAAAAAAAATAGAGCCAGAGCTCATATGATGGCAAGCAGCCTCCTACATTAAGGTCTCTGGACAATTGACTCTGCTAATAAGGTTACCAACAGTGATACTACATGTCATGACATCAATGCAGAGACAAGCTGGCATGGGAAGGAAGGCAAAAGTCTGAGGAGCTCAAGGCAGACAACCTGAGCTCCTTAGAGTAAAAATCTTTCTCCTAAGTTGCTAAGAGGATATCCACTTTGGACTTAATGGACTTCACCCTGAAAATCCACCCTGTATTGTTCTCTAATCTAACTCTCTCTTACTGAAGGATGAAAAGACAAATAAGCTGCAGAAAAAGGCTTTGATTTTTTTTAAACTTACCGATGTCTCTTAGGTCCCAGTTCAGCATTCTTCAAGGGCAGCTGAATTTCCAAAAGTGCTGTGTATCCACATTCCGGATTCTCAGGAGTAGTTGGAGCTGTGGTAGTCTTCCTGATAATTTCTGAAAACTGTGATGATCATTTTACTGATTTCCTTCTTCCATGTCCATTCTTTCCCATTACAAAACCTAAAAAGAGATGAAGGATAAAAGGAGATTGATTAGTAACATTTCAGATCCTTCCCCCTTTACCAAAGTCCTCACAAAACCCTTGGCAAATGCAGGGTATCCTCTATCA
The DNA here is from genome assembly GCF_000747805.2 of Chaetura pelagica. Lineage (NCBI taxonomy): Eukaryota > Metazoa > Chordata > Aves > Apodiformes > Apodidae > Chaetura > Chaetura pelagica. The sequence continues at coordinate 495,690 of NW_009953694.1, read as the reverse complement.
TTCAGGGGACATACTCATCCAGTATTGGAATGACACTGGGAGAAAATTTTATTGGTTATTACTTGTTCCATCTTTTGAAGCTGCACAAATGCTGTACATAACTAGATCCAAAAAGTGTACTTGCAAAAATGAGAGCAAAGGGAATAGTGCTTATGCTTATAGGAAAAAAAAAGATAAATAAATAAATAAAAAGCAAAAAATGTTCACATGCATCTGCATGCAGGTCAAATAGGATAATTAATTTTAACTTCAAGTAATCCATTTCTACTTCCCTTACCAGAATCAGCCTGAATATAACATTAACTTCACTACCTTTCCCTTCACTGAAGTTTTGTGGCCATTGTCAGAGCCATGTCTAATACAAACTCTGGGCACACAACCCTTACTGCTCTTAAGTGGGTTGCTGAACATACCCACAACGGTAATTTCCAGGCTAAGGACATATGCCTTCTGTGCAAAGTTTAATCATGATGGTGAGTGGTTTTATCACAGAGGCTTGACACTGCAGGATCAGCAAATATGACCTGCATAATTTGCTTTTATACTGATATTCTGAGCAAGCTGATATAAAGATGGTATTCACATGCCTGCAAAAATCCCCTGCCAAATTCCTTGTATTTCATCCCTGTTATGTTCTATCATCATCTCAAGCCCTTTGATCTCTAAACCATACAATGTTCAGTATGCTTCATTGTAGCATAATGTATTGATTTTGTACTCATGTGATTCTGAGCATAGAATCAACTGAAATTTTTGTGGCTTGTTTTGGGATAATATTTTCTAAATTTGTTTTTATAAATTACTTAGCAGTGAAGACCACAAAAAGCTTGTGATCCTTCCAGTTCCCACCAGATGTCACCAAGCTTTCAAGGATCTCTAGACTTAGGGCAGCAGAAGCCTCCTGCTTAGTCACTTAAGTGTCTTTGCCTTTTAGAGAAAATAGAGCAAAACAGCAGTCATAAGGAGCTGAGGAGAGAGGCTTTCCTTGTGTCAGTGGATGAAACACTGCTAAATATCAACTGAGGCAAAGTTGTTCTGGTATCATTGATGAAATGGGTCAATCTCCCTTCACTCACTACTAGAGAACATTACCATCACAATTCTGCTCTCTACCTGAAACAACTGGCAGAGCAGGCAGGAGGTACAATAACATGCACAAGAAGGAAGTTTGTGCTATTGCTTTACAGGCTACAGACTCTGAGATGAAGTGGCCTGCCTGAAACTGCACAGGGAGTCATGAGCTAAACTGTGCACTGAAGCCATCATTCCATACCCATCTTGGAAACCACTTGCCATTAAGAATCTTGCTTTTCAAGGCAGTAGTTCTGAGTTTTACTGAGTGCTAAGTACTGCAGTGTCTTGCACAGTATAAATGCCTGAGGTCTCACTACTCAAATATGCGTGTTCCCCAAGAATGAGCCAGCTGGCCAAGGAGCTCTCCTCAATGCACCCCAATTAGCAGAATAGCAGTCTTAAGGCTCTGCCATCAGAGGAAATGTTTAATCTCAAAGAGATTAGATGTGCAGACTAAGTAAGATGAATAGAAATTGACAAATAACCAAGATGTATGTTTGAGAATGAAGAGGCTGAACTGGAAATGAATGGATTTTAATGAGAGAAGGGAAGGAAATTCACCATAAATTGCAGATATCTATTGTCCTGAAAGGGCATTGTTCCCCACAGCCCCAGAACAAACATGAAAGGCACACATTCCATGAGGTATTGTTTGGGCTGGTTTGACTATGGCAGCTTGGGCTTGTATAGCACCTCTCCTGGAAAGCCTCAACTCATTTCACTTCTAAGAGACTGGTAGCTTTATTCTGGGCTTTTTACAGACACTGATGTACGCACTGAGACAAAATGACTTGGCCTCAAGATGAGCTACTCCCAGAACTGGGAAAGTGAATCTTGATCAGTATAAACAAACCTATGGCCTAATACCTTATTTCTGCAACCGTGCTCCTAGAGATATATGGCAGCCGGTTTCCATTGTGCCAGACCTCACAAATGACATTGTAATGAAGAGATCCTTGTCTATGAGAATAGCAAAGCTTGTTTGTCCTGTGTATTTGGGAATAGGGTGCACATTGTTTCCTACAGTGTACATAGCAGCCAAGGGCATGCAGAAGAACACAGTTTGGCCTAACTAATGCCCTGACAAGCTGACAACATTCACAAGGTGATTCAGCTCAGGAGTTAGTTGCATGTGTTATTTCTGTGACTCAGCAGGTAACTCTGGTCTTGTCTTCTCACCGCAGCTATCAGTGTTATGTTCTCGTCCTGCCCTACCTAAATAGTTTCCAATCTAGAACTGGAATATCCTCATTGTTAAGGTGTGACAGTTAAGAGCTGCATATATATTTTTGAAATAGTTCATAACTGCTGACAGAACACACAAAAACCATTCACTGCTCCATGATTACTTGGTCCCAGATCTTCTTCCCCAGGAGGAGAGGGGAACTGCAATCCCAGTATGGGCTTGCTCTCCACTGTTTTCCCCTACATCAATTAAAGTGATCTATACAGTAATCACAAAGTCCTCTTCTTCTGGAAACTTCTCATTTTCTTCACCTGGGTCAATGACTAAATACAATATCATAGCATTTCCAGCGTTTAATTTTCTGACAGGAAAATGGTTTCTCTTCCTGACATAAACATGCTCCTTTGACAAGTATACAGAAACAACCAAAATTTAGAAGTTATGGTGGACATTGTAATCCTTCCCCTTCTGGTACAGAATCAAATTACCCTTCTTTTCTTTCTCCCATCAGTATTCATCATCATGCACACCCATTGACATACTCTATTTATATACACATGAATAGGAAGTGACTATCATATTGGAAAAATACAAACCTCTGCCACTTACAGAATGTTGCTTTTCTCCTCCACTACAGGCAGACAACTTCACAACAAACACACATGTATTTGGTCTCACACCAGCCAGCCTTGTTCAGGTCATGGTGCAGCCTGTACTATTGAATGTCCACTGCTGGTGGCACTCACCTTATCTAGACTTATTAATTCTAACAGTTGGCAGCTCTTCTGCAGCTACCTGAGTTGCAATCACATCTGTGACAACAATGCTGCTGTAAGCCTGAAAGGCCATCTGAATATTTTGCCTGTTAATAGTTTTTTAACTAACAGTAAATTTTCCACCATTTAGGCTATTGGAAGAAATTCAAGCTACAACGCAGAAAGGCAGCAGAACTCTGCTTAGCTGAGCTTCCAATCTAAGAGACCTGTATTTTACTTCTGACTCTTCTTTTGATCCATTTGCCTTCTAAAGATTGTTCTAGTTCTCATCTTTTAATTATAGCTCATAATTTTTTCTCCCCCCAAAAAACAACAGATGAAGGAAAAAGAATGGAAAAAAAACCCAAAACAACACATCAATTAATTTCAAAATTTATCTAAGAAGCCAAAACATCTTTGGTTTCCCAAAATCTGTACAAAATTGCAGAGGCCCCCAGGAAGAATTCTTGTTTCCAAGCAGTTCAATAGGCAATTTGAGCCAGGGATTACTTTAATTCTTCTCTAAAAAATACTCCTTAGAGGGCAACTAATCTTGAATGGTCCTGCTATAATAAAATGTTAATGGAGAGAAATAATTTTCCAATATCACTGCCATGTCATGCTCCCAGAAATAGATGCATCTACCATGGCTCACGTTTAGTAACTTTGGTCCTACTGTAGAGAGACAGCCCCACCTGTTGCCTGGCCCTACTGCAAAGCAAACCAGCATGTCATCCTGAGAAAGCACATAGAGATGTCTGGCTCCCTAATTGCATCAGTGGTCCTTGCTGGCCTGTGTGTATTTCCCTGACTAAGAGAAGAAGTATCACAGAAGTTGATTGTAGAGATCTCCCTGTAGTGAAGGTTTGTGTATTCTCTCCATCATGCAGTCCCTACAGGTAAAGTTACATTCCAGCCTACATTTCAAAATATTGTTAATGGAAAGTATCTCCACACCCAGTGTCTAATTACTTTTTTCCTCAGAAGTGAAATCTGGATTTTGTTATGAATGCACTACCTTTTAACTGTTAGTTTCAAGGGATTAGTTTAGCAGAAAGACCTAAAAGGGACGAGGAAGCTTCTGTATTACCTATAGTACTGTTCTTATTATGCTTTTGCCTGTTAGATCCTACATTTAAGTAATTGATAATTAAGGTTTAAAAACCATTTTGGTTTCCTGTTGATTCATATCTGAAATCTAGAATATGATAAGTGTATTAGTGGGAATTCATTTAACTCTCTATGCTCCCTATAAGGATCAAAATTGCTGGCATCCAAATGCCCCAAAATCAGAGAGGCCTTTCTTCAAAACTGTAAGATTAATTTAAGTATTTATTTTTCAGTGAGATGTTGGGTTGGTGTTGCAGTTGTTTTAGATAACATGCTCAGATTTTCTTCCCCAGCCACAAGCATTTTTCACTTCAAAAGCACATGACTGCATGAGCTGGGTTTTCAAAGGAAAAAAACCAAACCAAACCAAAAACAAAAACAAAACCACAAATGTTGTAACTGTCCTTTAAAGCACAAGATTTAGTGATGCTGACAATTCTTACATGGTTCCAAATGGGTCACAGGAATTTTGTAGCTTGCACTCATAAGTTCAGAGGATCTGCTCTCCTCCCTGCCCCATCACCACCAAAAAGGTAAAATATATAAATATGAATTGTGATTATGTTCTTGAAAAGCAACATAACAAGTTTAGAGGTAGGAAAGGGGCTACAATGTTTTCCAGAAGGGTCCTCAATTCAGATTATGAGAGGCATTGTGGGTCATACATATTCAAATTTCATATTCAACATAGCAGTTGTGACCATCTAAAATGACCTGGACAACACAGCCTGGAGTGAAATCTTCTCATTCAGCCAGAGTTCAAGGGTGAGAAAAGATACACATTTTAAGCAAACATCGCTACTCTGTTCCTTTTCATTCCCTCCCTGGACTTCAAGATGCTTAAAAGCTAGAATGTTATGGGTCACGTATTCGTCCAGATTTTGTCTCAGTTGCCTCTTCCAGCTCAAAACAAAGCATACTGAGCTCTCACAGTCCTTTAGCTGCTCATCTTATCTGAAAGATTACTCCAGTTGGGACATCTGGCAAGACAGAAGTAGCAGCACAGTTAGAAGTGAGAAAGACAATGCTGAGAAATTAAGTCATTTGGTTCCTGAGCACAGCTGGCTTACATCCCTGAGAGGGCTAGGGCTTGGGGGAGGGGTATAAATTGCTTGTTTAAAATTGTCCTTACTAACTAGACATTTCATTTAAATTGTACTTAGCACCTGCCTCCAATTACCTTACTTCAAGGCCCATGCGTGACAGAAGCTGGAGCTCTGATTAAATCCATGCTTCATACTAGTGAGCCGTTAGGCTAAATCAAGGCTTGCCTGTCCTTTGAAGGAGATCATTTGTCTTCATTAAAAGTGGCCATCCTTGATTTCCTTGACAGGAGCTTCTCCTTGCAAGATAATAAGGCCTATTATTGTTGAGAGGTAAAACAATGTATTGCAGTTCCCTAAAGAGTGATTTGTAATTATTAATGTCTCACAAATTAATGTAGCCTGATTAACATGTGGCCATGACAGGCAGTGGGGTGTGCTGCTCATCATGTCCATTCATACCAGTCACTGTCTCTCCTCAGATCACTCGATAGTGACAGAATGTAAGGAAGCTGCCTCCTCCCCTTTCATGGTGCCTTGAGTCTGTCAGGGCATGTTGGACAGAGATTTAGCCAGGCTGTGAAAACCTAACTAATCACATCTCTGATCGGGTCCTAATCTTCAGTCCAGATACAAAGGACTACAGAAAAGTCACCTTCTTTGCTGATAATGTAACTATAATACTCCGTATCATCACCACTGTGAACCAGTATCTTAAACTTCTCATTCACAGCTTTTAAGGTGTTTTACAAAAGAGATTCAACTTTGGTCGTTTGGTGGAAATTCATAAACTGAATTTCTCATGATTTCCTGGGAAGCCAGGAAAAAAGCAGGTGTGGAACTCAGGTCTTTTGAACTACCAGCCCTGCCATTAGGCACACTGAAAACTGTATAAATCCCACTGCACTTTACTTTTGTGACACTGAAAATCAAACTAGAATTAGTGTAACATGTTCTTCCACAGCTATATCATACATAAATCTCCAGTGGTGCTGTGCCTGAATGACAGAAAGCATACAGGAGATTTAGAATATGACAAATAGCTGTAATACCTACTGAAGTGGGATGGCTTCGTAGGTCAGTTCTGGCTAAAATAAGATTATTATTGTTGTTATTATTACTACTACTACTATTATTATTATTATTATTCCCTGGCCTTAAGGTAATTTTCAGCATGCCACTATGTCAGTTCACTTTCTGAGGTAAAACAATGGCAGACAAAGACTTCTTAGTGCTCAGGTCAGAAAACATGAATAGCTGCTCTAATCTGTACTATCAAACCTCTGTTAGTTCAGCACAGAGTTCAAAGAGGGACATTTGGTTCAAACCACTATAAATAAAGCAGATACAGTGTGTGGAGAAGTTGAAAGAAGACAGAACTTCAGAGCAAACCCAAAAAGGATTTTCCATTGAAGCTTTAGGGTGTTGCCAGTTCCAGTTGTTTCTGCTATATTTCCAAGTCAGAGGAGTCTACGATCACATTACCAGTTCTCCTTAAATCCATAACCAAACTGAATTGTTGATACACTAATAGAAGCTTGCACAAGCCCTAAATGGATTTATGTTTTAAGTGCTCTAAAGCAGAGACAGGAACTTTCCAAGTAGACAAGCTTCATAGCCAGTTAAAAGGCAAGGTCTGTTGGGTAACAGAAACTATGTTGTTGAGTGAGCAGAGGCCAGCATCCTCCAAATGAGCACAGTCAGTAACATTGAAGAGCATGTGAGAATTCTGGTCAGGCAGTAAGTGTCCTCAGTCTAATTGTAGGACTTACCTTGCTATGGGACATTACTTTCAAGGGGACACATCACATGCCCTTCTGTAAAATTGTGTTTTGGTCTGTAATAGAAGAAAGCACTTGCTGATAGAACAATTCATTTAGTCTGTCTCAGCACTATTTCTACAGCTGAGAGACGCTCAGGAAAAAGAGAAGTTGCAGTAGCCTGGCAGGGTGGAACAACTGCTCTTGCAGGATGGAGCTCCATCTTGTTCTAAAATTTGGATCTCTTTGATTTTGGCAAGTCTTCTCAATTTTTTAAATGCACACTTAAACAGTCATTTGTTTAAAATTTATTTGCAAGTGACATTAGCCAGATGAAGAGGCAGAGCATGTGACCTTAAAATTCTTCAAATGTCTCTTTAAAACTCTTTTCCATAAAGATGTCTACAAAACACTGGGCAATGTTTAGACAATTGAAATATCCCCACACGTGCTTTAAGTATCCCGCTGTCAGTTCACAAAGAGTCTGAGGTTGCTACAGCCATCCTGTCTGAGTATGTCTCTAATTCATGAAGCCCAGCAGCTCAGAAGCTTTTATTTTTTATTATCAAATTGCCTGTCACACTTGCCACAAAAATAGCCAGGATTCTGTAACTACTATTTATTACACAGATCCTTATTCTCTAACTTTCACCTTATACATCTTTCCTAGAGTTTCATTTAGCTCTTCTTCAGAAGTGATTCCATTGTTATCTACTGGCTTCAACAATGTAACACCTGAAAACTATTCAGGGAGAAATTTTGTTCCATAATTCCAACTTTTAAATTAATGAGTTTTGTCTTGATAACTTTTATTGATTTCATCCATCTCATGCACACATACATGTCTGGGTGAACAGATATAGGAAATATTTTAAGTCTTTTCTTATAAGGTACGTTCATTGTTCCGCAGTGAATTTTTCTATAATTCTCCTTTTCTGGGAAAATTTAAAATGAAACCCAGTGTACCACCCAGGGCACTGAGTCCAGTTCTATCACAAATCATACGTGAACATTCTTCTACTCAATATGCTAGCAGTAAAAGTGGTATAGGAAAGCATATCTGAAAGTATATACCGAAAAAAAATACAGACTCCACCTTCATAGACTATTTTACTCTGCTATCAGAGCTCTTTGACCCAAAACAGTCAAACAACTGACAAGTCAGCAAGAAAAGAGCAAATCCTGACTTGCTCACATGTGGCCTTACTAAGGGCTTTACTAAGGGGCCTTACTAAGCTCTCTGCTCTCACAAGCTGCCTGGCTTCCTCATAATTCCTCACATGCAGAGTAAAGCCTGTCACCTCTCTTAATGTGTGACTGAGTACACCAGCCACTTATCAGAAGCTGGGTGATCTGGCAGAGGCATGGTCCTTGGGATGTAAGAATCAGGGGTCTTTGACTGTGCCTGTGCCATTAAAAATGGGGTAGTGCTGAGTACCCTGTGAGTCTCCCCACACCACAGAATTCTGGACTTCTCTAGTCTGACCTTGAAGGCTTTAATTAGTCCATTACACCAACCCTCTGTAATTTCCTTTCAGCCCAGGAATCTTTTGGTATCCTGCCCTGTTATCTCCAAGGCAAATATGAATAAGGGTCTTGATGATTAGATAAACAGTGCAGAAAACAGATGTGAGGGGCTGCAGAGTGTATACATTATGAATAGTACTGCAATAACATCTTTAATCCCTTAATGAGGCCACTTTGTCAGAGTAAGGGAAGATAGACCAACAGAGGGGTTTTGCTGCTGTGTACAGAAGCCCAAAGAATGCTCTTAACCTAACAAATGTAACGAACATCATGACACAATCTTACTTCTTATCTTGGTACTCCATGAAACTTGAATTGATTTGGCAGAAAGTTTCAGAAATGCTAGTCTAATTTTCATGCAAGTGTACTCTTTCATGTATACATATATGTATTGGGTTTGCATAGAAAGATTTTAGTAATGGGGGAGGGTTACAGGGGTGGCTTATGTGAGAAGCTGCTAGAAGCTTCCCCTATGTGCTATAAAGCCAATGCCAGCTGGCTCCAAGACATACTACCTTCCAGCCAAGTCCATCAACGATGGTTGTAACACCTCTGTGATAACATATTTTAAAAGGGGAAAAAATCCTCCTCTAAAACAACCTGTAGCTGAAGAGTGGATTGAGAATATGTGAGAGAGACAACTCTGCAAACACCAAAGTCACTGAAGAAGCAAGGAAGGATGCAGGAGCAGAGATTCCTCTGTAGCCTGTGGTGAAGACTATGGTGAGGCAAACTATCCCCCTGCAGCCTGTAGAGGTTAACAGTGAAACAGATAAACACCTGCAGCTAGTGGAGGACACCCAGCTGCAGCAAGTGGCTGCCAGAAGGAATCTGTGACCTCATGGGAAGCCCAAAGTGGAAGGAGAGCAGTAAATTGGAAGACAGTTGAGAACAGCTGAGAACCACACACCTTTGTGGAGCATTTTGGGCAATACTTTTAATAATCTGCTCACAGAAGTTGTCATAAGCTGGCTCAGTTCTGTCTTTAGAAAGACAGAACTGCATAAATTTGCTTGGGAAAGTTTGCACATGCCCACTAACCAATAAAGTACAGTCTAAGGAGTTGATGGCCTGACACTGTTGCTTCCGAGATCTCTGGGGGATGCCTGCTAATTCTGTAACACATCTAGGCCCTTCTGGGGGGCAGGCCAGATTCCTGTCCATGATCAGAAGTAGCATGCAAGAGGCTTGTCTTGTGGTATTTTGGCATTTCTGACTCCAGATCCAAATGGAAACCAGACATGAAACAACACGTTATTCCAATAGCTGAGACACTCCAAGGGTTTGGGTTATATTTAGGACTAAAACTGTGGGAGGAAAGTGGGAAGAGAGGAGGATAGTTGGCACAAACATTTTTCCCCATCCCCACATAGACTTTGTCTATGGTAAGATGTTTGCTTTCTTTTTTATTTCCATCCCCTAAGCTGTACACCTACCATGTGTAACAGAATTTAGCACTACTGATGACTACAGCTGTTAGCCCAGGCTCACTTGTTCCTCGTGCTATGTGGCAAATCAGCAGTTACACTCTTCTCCCCTTACAGACAGCAGCAGCAGCCTGATATTTATATAGAACCCTAGAATCATTTTGGTTGGAAAAGACTTTTAAGAATATCAATCCTACACTGGTGGATGAAAGATGTAAAAAAAGTTGGAATAAAGAAATAAGAGTAGCATTTTTTTGTATCAAGCTAATATCACAAGCTAGTGTACTGATCTATGAAATTCTTCAGAACAGTGGGGATAAATAAAGAACTTGAACTCTCAACATAGACTTATCATTAGCCTTCTCTTTACAAGTGTAAAAGATGAAGAGTTCTGCATTCTCAGCTGCATTGACCAGCATAAAGATTCTGCACAAGAAAGATACCCAGAAAAAAAAGGCAGGTAAATGTTAATTTTAGAAAGAAAGAGAAGAATTCAGAGCCACTGTTACCCTTCATACCACAATTCACTTCCATCCTTGGCTTTTAAAGCTTTGTGCCATTCCATTTTCAAGACATACTACAACCTGCCAGTCCTAATCTTTATATGGAAAGGGTAGAGTAAAAATTGGGGAATTATCTAAAAAGGTTGTCTGTCTGTGTCTCTATGTCACAAGCAAACCACCTCAATCTGGATGTGGGAACAGAGGCCTGGCAGGAGCCATCCAGACCATCAAAGCCAGTCCTCCACAGCTGTGGACAACGAAGCAGCAACTGAGCTGGCAGATATATGTAGGCTCTTTTGCAAGATTTCCAGGACTCTCAGCATCTGGCTGGGCTGGAAACCCCCAGCCTGTGCTGTGGAGCATTAACACAGTACTTCGATTTCAGACTCCAGCTGGAACTAGGGGCCAAAGAGACAGCAGTGAAAAAGAATAACTATTAACAAAAAAGGGACCTTTTGAACCAAGCTTTTCCAAGTTGCCAAGATTAGCCACAGAATCCATTTGAGCAAACACTGTTTCAAGCAGAACAGAACTGGAAAGATCGCAGTCTGTGTTAATTTGGGTGAAATGCCAGCAGGTGGTATATGACAGAATCACAGAATCTTAGGTGTTGGAGGGGACCTCAAAAGATCACCTAGTCCAACCCCTCTGCCAGAGCAGAATCACCTGAAGCACATCACACAGGAACATGTCCAGGTGATTTTTTAATGTCTCCAGTGAAGGAGACTCCACAGCCTCTCTGGGCAGCCTGTTCCAGGGCTCTGTCACTCTTACAGTAAAGAAGTTTTTTCTGATGTTTACATGGAATGTCCTATGTTCCAGGTTGTACCCATTGCTCCTTGTCCTATCACTGGTCATCACTGAGAAGAGCCTGGCTCTGTCCTCCTGACACTCACCCTTAACATATTTGTAAACATTGATGAGGTCACCCCTCAGTCTACTCTTCTCCAAGCTAAAGAGACCCAGCTCCCTCAGCCTTTCCTCATAAGGGAGATGTTCCACTCCCTTCATCATCTTTGTGGCTCTGCACTGGACTCTTTCAAGCAGTTCCCTGTCCTTCTTGAACTGAGGGGCCCAGAACTGGCCACAATATTCCAGATGTGGCCTCACCAAGGCAGAATAGAGGGGGACGAGAACTTCCCTTGACCTACTAACCACACCCTTTCTAAAACACCCCAGGATGCCATTGGCCTTCTTGGCCAGAAGGGCACATTGCTGGCTCATGGTTATCCTCCTGTCCACCAGGACCCCCAGGTCCCTTTCTCCTACACTGTTCTCCAGCAGGTCAGCCTCCAACCTGTACTGGTACATGGAGTTGTTCTTCCTCAGATGCAAGACTCTACACCTGCTCTTGTTGAATTTCATCAAGTTTCTCCCCACTCAACTCTCCAGCCTGTCCAGGTCTCACTAAACAGCAGCACAGCCTTCTGGTGTGTCAGCCACTCCTCCCAGTTTAGTGTCATCAGCAAATTTGCTGAGGGCACACTCTGTTCCCTCATCCAGGTCGTTGATGAAAATATTGAATAGTACCAGTCCCAGTACCAACCACTGAGGGACTCCACCAGTCACAGACCTCCAGCTAGATTCTGTCCCATTGACCACAACTCTCTGACTTCTTCCTGTCAATCAGTTCACGATCCACCTCACTACCTGACCATCAAGAGCATACTTCCTCAGTTTATCTACAAGGATGCTGTGGGAGACAGTGTCAAATGCTTTACTGAAATCAAGATAAACCACATCTACTGCCCTACCATAATCTATCCACCTAGTTACTTCTTCACAGAAGTGATCTGCCCTAGTTTTTGGTCCTACTCTGTCAGGAGGTTTGGATGCAATGATCTTTGGAGGTCCCTTCCAACCCCTAACATTCTGTGATTTCTCCATTCCCTGTTCTCTGGGACATAAAGTCTTCAGAGGTGTATTATTTTAATAGGTGCTATAATATAGCATCTTAGTGAACTTAAGGGAAATTGCAAGTCCTTAGCACTGTCCAGACCAGAAAGAGAAAGAAAGACCTCCAGATTGTTCTACATATCATGAAAAATCATCAACTTCTAAGGACTTCCCTCATTTTTATAGAGTCAGTGGCTGCTCTGAGAAGTGCCTCATCACATTTTAGTGAACCTCAGGTTTTGGTTTTTTGGTTGTTTTTTTTTTTTTTGCTATTCTGAATCCATACACCATGTGAATCCAAAATGTAATTGTAAAAAAGTTGCCTTTTATTCTAGTGAAAAGGAGATTTACAAATCTCAGAGTAGGAAGCCTTTTTTTACCTGTGGTATTCAAAAATCTTCACCCTTTGGTCTTCCTCAGCTAATTATTATCCAAGTGGAAAAGCTCACCATCACCAGTGATTAATGCCTATATTTTGTGACAAGGCCTATTTCTGTTTGTTCTGAGACTTAACAGCCCACATGTGGCAACTTGTGTACCTCTGCATAATGAACTGGATCAGAGAAACTGAAAAGCTTTTCCCTGCTTCCATACACAGAGTGGGCACAATGCCAGACATGGGATAAGGAAAGGTGCCAAGTTTCCAGTTGTCATGAGTCACTACTGCTAAAAAAGCAACTGTATATGAAAAATACTTTGCACTTTCATCACAGTTCATTCCTGACAAAATTTTGGCAGAGAGAAAGAGAAAGTCTCTTCCTGTTTTGCAGAAGTAGGTCAATAGCACCTGTTTTGAAATCCTACAAAGAAGCCATGTAATAATGCACATTGTCTACAACTTCATGGGACTCATCAGACAAAATTACACCTGATATATCTGATAAAAGAAAAGGAAAGCAATGATAGCAGCATGATTAAGAACAGATGTAAATTTAATTACAGTCACACTCTCTTTTGCCTTTAAAGATAAATAGATGGACAATTTCCTGTATTAAAGCCTAAATTCACATCCTCTTCAAAGTGTTTGGGCATATCCCTGTAGTAAGGCTACTCTATGATGAGGGAACAAATTTGGCACTACATTAATCCTCAGCAGGGCAGGGCAGGGCAGGGCAGGGCAGGGCAGGTCTCTTGGGGGCTGGTGCAGACCAGCCCTGGTGTGCTCAGCCCATCCCTGCTGCCAGCTCCCTGCAGAGAGGAGTAACTGCAGGCTCAGGAATCCATCAGCTGAGTGTTCCACTGTTGTTTGGCACGGGTGCTTCCAGGGCATCAACCAGCTCTCCACAGGAACACCAAGAATACTCAGCACTGCTCAGGGCAGGGTCCTGCAAAGCTGCCCCTGCCAAGTGCAACCATGGCAGGGGATCAGCCCTCTCCTGCTGCCTCCCCATCCGTGTGGGATTAGCCCCACACAGCTGAGAAACCTGCAGCACCCACTGAAGCCTGGTTTGCAGCACCCACTGAAGCCTGGTTTGCAACACCGAGCACGGGGCCAGCCACCGCAG
>NW_009953694.1:463833-481507 GCF_000747805.2 Chaetura pelagica | reverse complement strand
GGGAAGGGAAGGGAAGGGAAGGGAAGGGAAGGGAAGGGAAGGGAAGGGAAGGGAAGGGAAGGGAAGGGAAGGGAAGATGGGTGGGAGGCCAGACTGAGTGCCTCCTCCCTTTAGAATTTGTTGCACATGACAGCATTCAACAAGCCAGTGGTATTGTTCAGGACAGACCTTATTAATTACTGTATGGTACGTGGCAGATGATAGCACCCACAATTGCAATTGTCATCGTGCCACCAATCATCCCATTCCATACACTTGCCAAAGCAGCAGCGCTTATGTGAAAAAAAGCAAGCACAAGCATTGAGCAGACATCTGTGATCACCTCCAGGAGCTTCTCCAGGGATTTGCTTTTCTTTGGATTCTCCACCTGGTGATTTTGGATGCCCTAAGAAGAGCAGTTCTTCCTACCCCATTTTGTTCTTTAAACAAATAGATCTTTTTCTCATTAGAGGTGCCGCACTCTGCTGACTGGGTTGGCATGTTAAACTTCCATTCACATAAACCTGTACTGCTCATATAGTAAATATTCTTCCACAACACTGGAATCTAAAAGAGGAAGCCAAAGCAAATGGAAACTCTAAATACAAAGGTTTCAATTTTTTTGGCTGTGTAATTGGTATGCTTATTTTTAGAAACAAAAATATCAACTCCATCCTGTCCCCTTCCCCCAAACAGATGGAAAAATAAATCATGCCAACCTATATTGGTGAAAAGCATGTTCCAATACTTTAGGGGAAAAGTTCAGGAACAGTTTATACAAAGGAAAATATTCGTCTTGTGTTTTCTGGCCAAGACAGTGGTAGCTTGGGTTATCTACAGCAAATATGCCAGTTAGATATGCCCAGAAAAATGTCAGGTTTTTCAAGCCTGCTGACTCATAAACATAACTCTAGTCAGTAATACTGATTTTTTGCTTGTTTATGCCAGGATCTCTTTTCTTAGCCCTTCTGCCTTCCACACAGCAGTTTCTGCCAGCAATGCATTCTTACTAATTCCAGGATAAAGTCTAAGTGCAATACCTGTTCCAAGCCAGATTCCACACTGGAATGGAGTCTAAATGGACCTCATGAGGAAACATTATCATGACCTTGTTCAGCATGCAAAAGGAAATGTTCAAAGGCAACCTGGAGACTGCAGCAGATGGTGTTAAATTTTTTGTGGTAATTGTTGTCCTTCTAGTTTCAGGAACAAATCTAATACAATACACTCATGAGGGCTCTGCTGCTCAGGCTTTGTGAGGAAAGGCATTTTGGAGATAAAGCACAGAGTCATATGATTGTGACTGCAGGGAGATTCCAGTTTTTTAATTCTTAACCAGACTCTGGTTATTTAGAGGTTCACCCATTACTTGCAGACCAGATGGGATGGGAAATTAATTTGCCTGAAAGCTCACACCCTAGGAACTATTTGTTGTATTCACCTTTTTTATTGCTAAGTTGTTCTTCCAGTTCTCAGCATGTTTTTCTTCTGTGTTCCAGGAACAATAAGAAAGTTCTCCTATTGCATACTCAATGCATGAAAGTTTCCATACTTGTAACCCAAGCCCATAAAGACTAGAAAAAGTCAAGCTAGTGTGGCAAATTATTTCCTTGAAATTTACAGAGTGCTGCTTAAATTCTGGTAAGAAGTTTCTTAACAAATTTCTTGTTTACTGAACACGATGAACAACATCATATTCAAGTCTTCTTTGTCATAAGTCACACACATGCTACTGCTGAAGCCTGCTTTACTCTCCCCAGCACACCATCATGTCCAGAATTTTCTGTTGCTAAAACATTTCCAAGCAATACTGTTTCATGCAATACAGTTACTTCCTTAATTATAGGTCATAAGAGGGCAAAGACTGAGAGAAGAGTTCACCAATGCTGCTCCATAACAGCACACACCCTGACTATAATCCAATTGCCACCTCCTCAACTCTTTGTTTCACTTTTAATTTGATAAAAACAAACTTACTTCAACTTCCAACCAGACATTACTTTTCTTTTAGGACCCTTTTGTTCTGGCATAATTTTTATTTGCTTCAGAACCACACACAACTTTTACATACTGGGCAGGGTGGAGGAGTGGGGGGCACAGGCAGCGAGAGGACCCTAGCTGCTTAGATATATCTAAAAGGAACTATTTATCTCCTTTGCATTTACTAACTTGTCCTGTACCCCTGTGTACATGAATTTGAGCGTTACACTGAGATAACCATGTAAAATACTTTAAAAGCACAGGGATTTTGCTAGTCTACATGGAAAAGGAGGGCTAATCCATTTAAAAACAATATTTTTTTCCTTTGTATTGAAAAGTGGTTTTGGAAATCTGCACACAGGAAAAAAGCAGACCCTGAGCAAGCTGTCCAAGGGGATAGACTAGAAATAGTTGTGTCTTGTGAGAAGACATATAACCCATCTTTAGTGGATAATATGCTAAGAGAAATGTGCTGAAAAACAGAGCAGAGTCACATGGACTTTTATGCATACAGACCATATCTCCTAATAAGCACAATGTGTAAAATATATTATTCCAAAATGCACAATTAAATTATAAAGGAGAGATTTCCTGTGATTTCTCTGGTGAGAGAATTATTACTTATCTCAGAAACGTAGAAAGAAAAATGTCAAGACATTTTAAGCAGGAACACAGAAATTCTAATAGCATCATAGCACTGGATAGAGGACAGAAACACAGGAAGTAGGGCTTTCCCCCCCGCCACCCCCATTAACTTGGTAAAACTACCTAAATGATGGTAATTTTTATTTTATTTTTTAATCTTATTTTATTTTTAAAAAGTCAGATGCCAAATATCAAAGACCTCATTTTCCATTTCATGCTAGTGAAGTAAGAAAATTTAAAACCTGATAAGGGGTAGAAAAAAAAGATCACTAAAAAGGAATAGGCCATGGACTATGGAATCAGAGTAGAAATGTGCAAAAGGGATTCAGGAATATTTCAGTGACCTGACCTATTTCCTAATACATACAAATTATTTGAAATGAACAATCACCTCCACTGCAGTGAAAGGGTAGAGCAATAGTTGAATTCTCCCGTTTTTTAAATGTTTGGAGAGGATCAAACAACCTGTTCTTCCAGTTCTTCTAAAACATCATGTCTGTCTTTCCTGAGGGCAAAACAGTCCACTTAAGTTTAACTCTCATTCCAGTATAAGCAAACAGGAATCTTTCCAATGCTACTGAAGAATCTAAATGCTTATCCCCTTAGAAGTCCAAACCTAACCTTTCTTTAACTCTTTTATTCTGTAATGCAGCCACAAAGAAAGATGATACTAACTAGATGTTAGTTTGCCAGTCATAAAGTACTGACCAGCTCTATCCATGTATCATGGACAATCTTACAGCCCAGTTGAAATGCTTTCATTAGTCTCCTATCTGAATTGATACATGTACATTGTACTAAGACAGCTTTTGAAGCCTTTTCTATCCTTGAAAATGAGGGTGTCTGATCACCTAATTCAAAACTGTAGCTCCATTTTATGACCTGGCATCTAAGTTCGACATTGCAACACTGACTCTTAGCTGTATAATGCTTGGGATGCTGCTCAAACTGTGTAAGTTCTCTGTACAATGGGAATTTGTACAGTATTATATAGCATCACAGTATTACCTAACTTAATGTGAAAGAGCAAAGGCATTAAAAATTGTGACGTGGATATGCTGCAAGGGAATGGAGCTTCAAAATTACTCCAAAAGGTGACAATCATATTGAAAAATTACTGATTTACCAGTATATTAGGTATGCACTGGCAGAGCAGGAAGGGGAGCAGTTTTTCCAGTGTCCCTGCTTTTAATTTCTCCACATCTCCTAGTACTTCCACTGACTGCTTTCACTACAAACTTCATTAACATCTGCCTGGAAATCTTTGTGGTTGTTCTCTCACTGTTGTTTAAAAGCACTTTCCATGTGCTTTGTTTTGCAAGTGCTGGTCTATTTCACTTACATCTGGGACTTCTTTCTTTATAAGGTATGGCTAACACATGTTCCTCTCCAACTGTGAACTGGACATGTCTTTGCTAATGTCACTCAGATGCTGACTTACTCCTACATTAAGTTCTCTTGGATTTTTTCCAAAGCAGCATGGTTATCATCATCTCATGTTACCTTGTACAAAGTCCTGGATAGGTCCTCTGTTTGTAAAAGATAAACAGCTCCACAGACCTCATTGAACTCATACATACTCAGCCAGATGAAACTGACAGCTGCTTTCCCATGCCTCACTCCCTTCTCACTTTCCCTGTAAACCACTGTTTGGTAAATTCACTCCATACATGGGACTTTCAGTCAGTCCTAGAAAGATGAATGCACATACACAGATAGATTAAAATAAGAGCCAGAATTGTCCAAATTATTTGTTTCTCAGACATATTTACTGCATGGACAGATAAATTGATAAAAAAAGCATCCTGAACCACTACAAATTACAGTTTGGTATCAAAGAAACCCTCCTTGGTAATCTCTCACTAACTTGCAACAATACTACACGTTCCAGGATCAGCTAAACTTCTCATATAGTGATGTAAGGACTCTCCAAGCAGTAAGAAATCTCCAGTAGAGAGAAAGGAAGCAGACAGAAACAGGTGATAATCTCTGTAGTCTATGTCTATGAGTCAGAACACCATGTACTTTGCTGAGAAGAAGGATCAGATAGACCTGCAACACAAAATATGTTCTTTGCTTAGAAAGCTAACTTCCTTCTTTTGACCTTAAAATATAAGTTTGGTCCACCCACCTCTCTTATTTCCCATGGAAAAAAACCAAACAACCACAACAACTAAAAAAACCCAAACAAAACCAAACAAACAAAAACCCACCAAAAAAACCGCAAACAAAATAAACTCCAAACCCCAAACCGCAAGATAATCAAACTTCTCTAAGTCCATATAACTGTTAAAGGAGATAAGAGTACTGTTTTTTTCACAAGAACTGGACTGTCATAAAGATGCTAGCTGCTGACATGCAATGCTGGTGTAAGGCTTGCAGGCTTTTCCATGGCAAGCATTAGTAAGCACCAGAGAAAAAAATACTTTGTTTTTAATATTTAGAATAATTTCTCAGGTTCTGTTCTAAATCACTTTGAAATTCAGAGGCAGCACCCTCTTGCTAGGTTTCAATTGTGATCAAAATAAGCTGAAAGGGGCATTGTGAGGAGTTTCCATTTCAAAGCATTTGAAGGTTTTGCACCATGAATTTGATTCTGCTTAAGTAAATCTAGTAAAACACCAGAACATCTTGTAAAAGTTGCAGAGAAGGGAAGCCCTGTCATTCAGTCTCAGATTCCTTCTGCACAGCCCTCTAAGTCCCTAACTGTGTTCTGTCCCCACAGTCTGTCATAAACAATGTCTCCACAACCTCCCAGCCTTTGCAGGAACAAGGAGCTCTAGTCCAATTCTAACAGGCTCCAGAGGCTGGAGAGGTTCAAATATGGGTCTAGCTGTCAGTAAGTTCTATTTCACATAAATAAAACTTTTATTGACATTTAATCACTACTGAGGTGAAAATAACTAATTTGTTTCCCCTAAAGCCTCTTCTGGGTAAAGTCAGAATTTCCAAATTTTTTGTTGTTTGAACAAGAGAAGTGACACATTTCATGATCCTTCTCATTTTTTTTTGTCCCAGGAAAAGATCTTGGTGAGAGAAAGCAAAGGAGACATCTGTGGTAAACATGGTTTGGAACAAGCTTCCGCTAAGAGTCTCTGGCAACAGATGAGAGCCTTCCACCACAATATCATTATTTCCAGTTAGCAAATTCAGATTTCATGACTGCTCTCAGGAGATCACTGTCCTGCTAACTTGAATCACCAGCATCACTGAGTGGCCTCCTGCAAGTCCAACAACAAATCTGTTCCTTGCATTCAAGCAGAAAATAAGGCTTCATTAGCCGCTCTCCACATCAAAACCAGTAGCACAAGAAGTGCAAGGCTGATCACCCATTTATTTTCTTCAAGGACTAAAAAAGCGTAACTTCATTCCTCATCCCTCTCTAACATTAATTTTTGTCCTTTAAATATTATCTGTACTAAATTAGGAGCCCATAGTTCCATTGTCACATTGCAGCAGATAGCCTGCAAATGCACACAGTAAGTCTTCACAGGAAACTTAACTCAGGCTGTTTTCCACAGTTGCCCCATGCTGGACTTGTGTCTGTACAGCAGTGTTGTGGAGTTATTAGCTTAAGCTAATAGGCCTAACTAAGGCTACCAAATTGATTAGGAAGGTCCCAGAGGAGATCAGCTGGCTGCATATAATTTGCACTTAGCTAGTTGAACCTGGTATGGAAACTCATTTGGTCTGGAGATCAAATCAGAAGACTGCATTGCATATTCACACAGCTATTCCTACAAGGAATACCCTTATTCATCTCTCTCTCTCATCCTCTCCTACTCCCTATTCCTTTTCTTCCTACACAGTCTGTATTTCTTGTCTCTTTTTCCTTCCTCAAACTTGAAGAACTTTCCCTCCTTCCCATTGCCTGTGTTCTCTCCTAAACTTCTTTAGGAAATGCCTTTT
Source organism: Chaetura pelagica (assembly GCF_000747805.2). NCBI lineage: Eukaryota > Metazoa > Chordata > Aves > Apodiformes > Apodidae > Chaetura > Chaetura pelagica. The sequence continues at coordinate 474,994 of NW_009953694.1, read as the reverse complement.
TCTTCTTCTATCACCCCAGCTCTGCACTGACAACTCACATCTGTACTTTCTAAAGCCTCACCAGTTGCTGGGGTTGCAACTTTCTTGTCTGTCTTTCTCCTCTCACACACCCACGTAACATACAAGTCTTGCTCTGTGCTTCTCCCCTCATTCTGGATATGTTTTGTCCTGCGTCCAGTGATCACGCTTGAGTGATGGGGAGCTGTATCCAGTTTCTTCCTCACATAGAAGCTGTGTTTGGGAAGGGACTTAATTGGTTGCCAGGCTGAAAGATGAACCAGTACATCTGCTCTCCTTACTCTCTTTCTCCTTCTACACTCTGCACTTGAGGGGTTGTTTCCTGCAAAACTGATTTGGAACGTCTTTGTAAATGACACCCAGAGCTACATGTGATACTTTTCACCTAGACAGACTAAAAGGCGAGGAACACTACATGGCCTGACTTCTAGATATACACCTATTTTCAGCTCCTTCCAGAAATGACACAAGGAGCCAGCATCATGCTTAGTTCTCAGTTCCCACAGAACCTCTGCTGATGGACAGAGATGTAGTAATGCAGCCACATGGTTTTTGTTTCTTTCTCTTTTATCAGTGTCTGTCATGAACCTCTCCCACCCCACAAACAATTGAAGTCACAGAATTTCATCTAAGGCTTTCCATCCCTTCTTTTCAAAGGGATTTCTCAATACTCTCCGACACATCTGCAGACTGAGGTTTCCCTGGGTCAGCTGCCAGTCTGCAGAAGTATAAGCCTATTGTAAGCCTAGTATTATAACTGATCGCAGTTGTGGTACAGTGGCAGGAGGAGAGTGATCAGCCTTCTCTGCTTGCTAGACAACCAGCCAGAAAGTGTAAGACAAGGTCTACTCCATAAAAATATTGTGAAAACTCTTTAAAAAGTGATGAGCTTTTAGTTAGGAAAGGTAAAATAATTTTTTAGTTTGTTCTGCAAAAAGTACAACCTATTTCATTTTGCTGAACTGCCTAAAAATATTTCAAAGCATTTCTCTGCCACCATATGGTTATATGTATCTTTGTATTCCAGGTCCCATTTTCTGTGTAATTCCAACAAAGTGTTTCAGAAAAGATCAGGCAGACAAAAATGTGAAAAGTTTTGATTTCTGAATGCTGAAATGTTTTGATTGAACCAATGACAGTTCCAAGTTATTTTTTCTTCAGAATTATCATAAAGCAGTGTATTTTTGTCAGCTTTTTATTTCACTTGGCAATGAAATTCAATGATAACTTTTTCAGCTACTTTCTATAAAAAGGCATTGTGACTAAAGGGAGGGAATAATCAGACACAGGGCACATTTCCTCTCTGGTTTTCAAGTCCTCCTATAAATTTGATCAAGAAGATTCACATTATGGGGTTGAAACTGAATGTCTGCTTTTATATTGCAGAGAATTAGCATGCTGGTTAGGTGAAATATAAACTCCTGTCTGTATATTTTTTCAGTTAATATTTTTTTCAGCTTTTAAAAACCTAATCATATTAAAGTAACAGTAGAATCAAGGCTTGTGTTTTTCATGGACTAAGCCAATACTTGTCATCAGTGGCTTAGCACTAAGGTACCAGATCGAGTTGTTGTGGCCCTGCTTTTTCTCAAAATCACATTCACTAATGCTTCTGAGAAGTCTACAGTCATTAGGACTTACTCTCCTAGTGTCCCTGTTAGCCAGCAGAATACTGATTCCATCACAGGGACATGAAGCAATCAGCCGATGCTCAAAAATTGAATTACTGCTTTCTAGAATGCAAGGCCAGACCCTCTTCATAATTCTTTCCTTTCTATTTTGAAGAGGTTTCAGCTTCCAAAATTCTCTCACATATTTTATCCACATTGTTAAAAAAATTTAGAAATATCTTCACTGTGTAGCTGAAAACATTTGCCTGCATTTTGCTAGCTATTGTGATCAAAGCATTGAGATACTGAGGTTTTCTCACGTAAGATCATGGTGACTTGTGTCACCCCTGTCAACAGCTGGGATATGGTGCAAGTGGAAAGACAAAACGTCCTCCTCTTACCTCTTCACCATTTCATCTGGCCGTGAAAGTATCTACTCCGCTCCTTCAAAGTAGCTCTTAAAATTCTGTTGTCAAAGAACCTAAGGCACGCATATGTTGTTACAGACGAGACTTCTACATAGCTGCAGTAGAGGGAGCTGTTTTACCGGCTAAGAAAGAGAGGGAAAGTTGGGATTCCTACCTTGGTATGTTCAAGGGAGCATTTTCAGAATCAGTTACATCAGTTATTCCCTTTGACAGCTGCATCATTTATTGTTCTAGACTATCTGGACTATTAGTATGCATAGGTTGTAATTAAGCAGTGGTTGCTGTTGAAATTAACTCCTTACCCTTCCACCAGTACACATTCATGCGAGATAACAGATGAAGAAGTGTTTTTTTCTCTTAATGCTGTACCCTGCAAGTGAATCCTGTAACCTCCAAGTGCCTAATATTCTAGGTACCAGCTGTCAGGTGCTCATCACCTCTAAAGATGGAACAGCTGCACAATGAAACTGTGCCACACGTGAGACCAGGTTCTGCACGTGTTTTTCTGACCATGGGATGTCTTTCTGCATGCAAGGACCTGTGCTATGTGGAAAGCCACAAGAAAATCTAAATATATTGCAAGTGCAAACATTTTAAAGATATGTAGAGGGGAAATGATGTAACCAGCTACTGCACAGAGGCAGCTCAGAGATTCCTGCTACTATAGCAGCCTACTTCTACAGCCCTTTCACTCTTTTACTTGTGGTCCCATGTTTCACCAAATGAACTTTGTTTTGTCTTTACAACTGTGATCTACTACAACCCCTAGAAATGTAAGTAAGCAGAAAGAGGGTGATACAGAAATGTCTTGGATGGGGCTGCTCCTTGGTGCACTGCATTTGATCCCCAAAGGCAACAAAGGTAAATGAACTTCCATAAATAAAAAAGAAATGCTTCCAATGACAAAGTTCTGTGTGGGATCATTTATCTTCTGTTTCTCTGATGTACTAGTTTTATTTGGATTCCTTTCTTCTTCAGCTGGAGAAATAAAAAAAAAAAAAAAAGGAAAATCTCTTGTGGAACCTGGAAAACAAAATATCTTGCCATTCCTTTCAAGGAATCCTGGCCTTCCCAAAATGGGAATGCTGTAGAGATGAGAAGTTTTAGGGAACTGCCAGAAAGTAAGTTCTGAAGATTGGCACTCAGCCTAAAGGATATGTAGGTATACAGACTAATGTGTGGACAGAGAGATCCATGTAAATGCATCATTCTACACATTGGGGAATGTATGAACTGGGCGTCTATACAGGTGATGTCTGCTCATTTCAGATACCGTGAAAGAAAAGTAACACTATGTGAATTGATGCTTCATCTGATAAACTGAACAAAAAGTGTTAATGTGCTGCCCACAAGTGGTTTGGAATACCGTGGAAATGCCAGGTAGAAAGTCTGCCATTTACAGTACCGCATCTGGTTCTTTACCCAGCCTGAGACTGTTCCAGCTCAGATACCTTTTTGAAGTCTGAGGACCTCAATTTAGCAAGCTGTGATGAAAACCAAAAGTCCAACAGCGATGGGCGCTTCTTTGCTAAACTAGAATAGATATCAAAAAAGCTAAGCATATAATGTGCCTTACTCACAAGACAGGTGGGGATTGGCCTTTATCCACTATCTACATATACTGTATACACAAAATCAGAGGCCAGAGGATTTTGCTGTAAGCAGTATGTTAAGAAAATAGCACTATCTTGTCCATTCATATGCAGCACTTTTGATACTATTAAATTGTGATGTGATCAATGGATAAAAATAAACTCCTGGCTAAAAAGCAGTGGGATCAAGCCAGGATAGAAGAAAAACAGAAAGAGTTGGGGAGTAGCTGGAGAGACATTCCTCTTTTTTTAAGTATTACTGCTTCTTTCCCACTAGTCTCCTCTCCCATTTCTGGGTGCCAAAACAGTATCAATGGCCAAGAATACTTTTTATGTATCACAAGCTGGCTGGTAGGATATACCTTTCTTCCTGGAACAACCCATAGCACAATAATCAAGGTTTTTGTCTGCACTGCTGCAGTACATCTACCTGTGACCAGCTGCACATGGGCCACCCAGGAGCTCCACCTGAATCAACAATGCAGAGCAACCACCTCTTTCATAGTAAGGGAAAGACAGATGACAACATATTGCACTGGAGCTTCTTGCTATAGGTTAGTACAACATGGACCCACTTAAAGGTCTAGATATTGATCTTAAAAGGTTCAATAAGTAAGCTGTTTACTGACAGCTAATTATAATAGTTATCAGTGAAAATGGTCAGGCTCTACAGGGGGAAATAGAGCTAAACCAGGAATCTAGTGTTTATCATGTGGTTTTCTGAGAAGTGAGAAGGGTCCAAAGGGGTCATGGTCTGTTCTGTGATGAACAGAAATCACGCAAAAATTTCAGGTCAGGGATTCTATTAACTATTACAAAGAGATATGCGAACTGATTTCTGTTAATAAGAGCAGATATGGCAATATAGATTAAATTCAGCAATATGTTTAATCTGAAATAGGTATAGATGAAAAAGAAATCAAGACATTTGAAACCTTAAGAGTGATATAATTTCTTCCAAAATTAAGACTTATCAAATAAATAAATATTATTTGCAGTGCTATACTGCATGGCCTCTAGGCAACGGATGTTTAGAAAGTGGTTTGCTTCTCTCCCCACCCTTCGTGACCTGCTCCCTCCATCTATGGCATTGCCCTCTCTTGATATGAACATGATGCCAGAAATCCCTGTGCTTTCTACTTCTTGCCACCTACAAAAAAGGTAAGCCAGAGAAACCCTCACATGCACAAAATTATACAAAATAAATTTGGTTGATGATATATTTTCCTAATAGTTTTTTGGCTTAGTTGTTTTGGGCAAAATTATTAAACAAGGAGAGAGCAAAACTCAAATGATTAATTGCTGGGCTTTACAGCCTGATTCCCATCTCAGGTTGGTGTAAAACTGGAGTGACTCCAGAAGAATCCAAGAACCATTTCCAGAGACACAACACATATGTAGCTAATGAAGTTCAATGATGCACTTATGCCTTTGAGCAGCCTTGACTCCTCCTCTTCTGTTAGCTAAAAGAAAACAGAAAAGCTGGGTACACACAGCTTCCTAGCAGCTACCTACATTATTAAGATTCTGTTCAAACATAACAAATCAGTAGCCAGAAGTGTTTTACTTTGACAGACATCAGAGAACTCAGGAGATTAAGGTGACACACTAGATACTTATTTAGCCTCCCCTTTAAAACACTTGAAGAAGCCTCACACAAAGAAACCTTCTTGACCTTTTTCAAAGGACTACTGTATAGCCAAATAGCTCTTCCTTTCTAATCCAAGTGTGCAATCTCTCATTTGGCAGCTGACTTCCTACTGATATTCAGAGGCCAGTAAACCCAACCTTCACTCAGTTTCTAAGATATGTACACATTTACATGGTATAATTCCTCCCCAGATCAATGAGACTTTCTACCTGTAGATGCACTTCTCTCACTCTTCACAATACTCTTTAAAGCAAGATTCTCAGTATATTTTTAAATACTATTACTATTTTGATAATGTGCAGCCTGGAACAGAGGCTCAGGTTTCACAGAATATTTACATGTATTACTGAAATCAACTTTGGTTCAGCAAAATACACCAACATATGCTTAATTGTAAGTATTCACTCAAAACCTGTGCAGAGCACATAAGGACTGCTAGAATGGGGCCTGCCTCTAGTACTGTTTGTATGGTCTCTGTGATACAGACATTTGTAGTACAGTTCTTGGCTATTCAGGGTGATTTATTTTACACCAAAGCTTTACTGTTAATACTCCAGCCCTCCACAAGCCATAAACATCAGCTACACCATCTAGATTTAAGGCAACACTTTAAAAGAAGCAGCAAGTCAGAACATACCAATGCAGAGCTTTGTGTATCAGTACTTCTTTAAGTCTTACCAAGATTTTCAGCTCCAGCTGAGGCCCAGCCAAGGAAAGCTGCCCTTTTGCCTACCTGTCTGTTGGCACCACAGAAAGAGAGTTAAGCATCTAACACTTTGCATTGTCAAGCACATGTTCCAAATGCACGAAGTGAAACAACTTGCTCCCAGACAGACCAGTACATAGAGTTCTGTGAAGTGCATGGTCTGATACCTAGTACTTGAGGAAGTACAGGGCTTGACTGCTTACTGGTGTCTCAACTTTACACAATGCACAACTTGAAATTATTTTTCCTCCTAGAAAACCTTGCTTGATTTCTTTGAGAGAGTAGTCCTACAAGTCTTACAAAGAGCAGCTGATGGAAATGGGGATGTTTAGTCTAAAGAAAAGGAGGCTGAGGGGAGACCTTTTCACTTTCTACAACTACTTGAAGGGACATTGTAGAGAGGTAGGTGCTCATGTCTTCTCACAAGTAAATAGTGATAGGAAAAGAGGGAATGGCCTAAACCTACACCAGGGGAAGTTCAGGCTGAACATTAGGAATTTTTTTTTCTCTCAAAGGGTTGTCAGGCATTGGAACAGGCTGGCCAGGGAGGTAGTTGAGTCACCATCCCTGGATGTGTTGAAAAGTCATATAGATGTGTGAGGATATGGTTTAGGGGTGAAAATGGTAGAGTAGAGTTTGACTTGATCTTAAAGGTCTTTTCCAACCTAAATGATTCTATTATTCTAATTTGTAAGTATATTGTTTTCTTAAGAAAGGTGAACTCAAAATATATTTCAATATGATTTTCTGGAATGGGAAGAAGGAGCCTCAAACCAGCCTTTTGGGTAGCACTCAGATTTTATATAACCCTTTATTACTTGTGTGTGAAAAAATTGTTTAAACACAGCTTATTCTTGTATAAAATTGCATCCTTGGGGAATGAAAATTAAGAAATAATTTACATGTGTAATTCCCATGAAGACCCATGTGTCCAAGTATTCTAAGTATCTCATTGTCTAAGCCTGAATCTCTAATAAATTAAATGTATCCTCTCAAACATATTTAGAGTTCATTTATATTAGCAAGTGTTGAATCTTGATCCTACTGGAGACAATGAGCAAGAATTTGCTGTTGCTGCTGACAGCTCTTGAGAAGAGGAATCATTGTGTGCACACATCCCATCATTCTACCCCAGTACTAGCTACATCCCTGCAGTGATTTCTGGAAAAACTGATCATGAGAGATCCACTGCCTGCCTTGAGAGGTGGTACTCTTTCAGGTTCAATGTTGTATTTGGTAATTATTGCAACAGAAATAACTAAATAAATGATCAATCAGAAATCCATATAGGACTTTTGATTGGTCACCTAAGTTAAATTTGCAGCTACTCAAATCTTCTCCACAATCTTGAAGAGATCTGTGTATCAATAGCTATGGAGAGGCTTGAACAGTTAAAGTAAAGAAGAGCTCAGTAGCAGCAGCAGATATGAATGCTTCAGTTTCCTGAGAAGCAAAAGAGAGTACACTCCCTGACACCAGAATTACTTTTTTTTTTCATACACTCACAGCTGACAGTACCATCAGCTGGCCAGGACATGAGGAAATGCCCCCAGCAGGGGCAATCCAGAATGCATCAGCAACTGTGTGTAATCCTTAAAGGACTTTTTCATTTGCCAGGGAAGAAGCAGCAAATAGAAGGCAGTGGTGAAGAAAACAATAGTGACTTACTGCTTACATGCAGATTCCAATAAACAATAAGGAGATGCATATGGTCCAAGAGCATAAGTGTGCTCCTGGGAAAGGCACCCAACCTAGGATGCACTGCCATTATTTCAAGGAATTTTGCTCGCAAGGTATCTGGAAAGTAGGTGAAGAACACAATCTGCATTTGACAAAGCTGGAAAACAGTGAAGTGGCATTCAAGTGCATTACACAGTTGATCAAGCATCAGCAGGTTAACACATGAAAAGATTCAAAAGGGTGTTCAGACTTGACTTCTAACATGGTTCTTGCTTACTCACTGTGTAGTTTCTGGGCCTATCAGTCTGTCTGCAATGGAATGTTTCCAGCAGCTAGGAAAACTGGGAAAGCCAGCTCCAGCACTCCCAGGACTTACTGTTGCAGTCACTTCACTACAGAGCAATATACTAAAATGCAGAGATCCAAAAAAGTGCCCCATCAGTTATATCATGGAAGATGACATCTCACCTTATGTTCTAAACTCCACCATCATAAAATAAGCCATAAAAAAACCCCAAAAAAACCTCAACTCAAACCATTAGAAGAGTGACCATCATCACTACAAGAGCCTCATCTGCTTTTGCTCCTGGGATATGATGAGTGTTTTCTTCACAGAAACTTTTTCAAGATCTCAAAATCAGAATTGCTCCAACTGAGAAATTTCACAAACATCTATTTGAAAGATATTTCCAGCAAAAAGATTGACATCTATTTTCTTCTCACAATCAGAACTTTTTTCAGCTAGGAGCAGTACTTTAATTGAAAAGTAATTTTATTTCATAAAATTAAATTTTAAAGCACTTAGAAGATGCAATACTTCATTTGATTCTAAAAAAAAACCCAATCTCCCCTCTTACAACTACTGTTAGAAAAAAATGCTGGGGAAGGTGGTGATGCACAAAACAGATTTGGTTTTTTGTTCATGGAAAAAAATCCAAACAAATAATTCACAGGCTTAAGCAAGTTATTTGAGTTGAACAGGTCTCATTTCTTATTGCAGTGTCCTACAGTCCATTCTTTTTATTTGGCAAATGAGTTTCTTTAGTATGCAGCATACAGTGCTAGCTGCTATCAGTCATTACTGCCAGCATACCTGAACCTGACAGATGCATTTTATATGTGGATCTTTATATTAGATCTTTGTGAAACCACAGAATCCCTTCCCCATTCAATAAATGGCTTAGTCGAGGTTATAACTATCTGTTTTATTTAATTACATATCCCTTGATTTATGGTTCAGGAAAGGCTGTAAATGAGGATATCACGTTTGCAATCCAACCTCAAAATGTTTTCAATTCAGCAACAAAAATCCTCACAGGAAGTTTTATGAAAAAAGTTCCCTGGGGAACCATGTACAGTGTAGCCTAGTTAACTTATGTGCTTACTGAATAGAAGAGATGAATGGTTGACTGATTTTTTCCTAGGTGTGCAAATAAGGAGCATTAGACTTGCTTATTCTGAAGTGTTTACCTTAATCTGTCAGTGTTGCAAGCTGAACATTTGGCTCTGTGTCCCAGGGGAGACACAGGCCAGGAGATGCAAGGCTGAATTAATTTGGCTTGGCACCAGAAAGGCAGAAGAAAGCAAAGGATCAATTAGAAGGGGTAATAGGCACCAGAAGTCACAGAGTTTCTAGATGTTCCATCAACCCACTTCACTCAGACATCAGAATCTCCAATGAGCACATAAAACAAAACAAAACAACAGCATCAACAAAAAATAGAGGCAAAACCCCCAAGGATACATACACCAAAAGCCTGCTTGCAGCCTATCTGAATTTTGGGGCCATTAACTCCAAAGCCTGCCTGAGGCTCCATATTTATCAAGTGCCCTGTTATATTAATAGAGGAAGAAATTCCATCTTTAAACTTGTAGTTCCATAAGTGGCATGATTTGTTCCATAAGGCACATGATTTGTGTGGCCACTGCCATAAAAAACAGCAGTATATCTGGAATTCCCTTCTGTAGCAAGGTACATTATGCACTCTGCCATAACACTCAGGGTATATATAGCTGGCACAACAAAAAAGCCAAGCCGGAACAATCTCAAATAATTAATCTTAAGAAGAGCAGTGCTAAGAGAAGTTCTGGGATATGGGATAAACATGGAGCCAGAGTCCTGCAGGATGTGTAATCTTGCATGATCCAAGGCATATTTTGGTTCATAGACAGGCAAACTTTAAACCATATGGTACCACTATGGAAATTCACACTGATTTACACAAAAAATGTTATAGCACATGGTTAATCTGAAGTGTACCTTTTAAAGCTACAACGGGTCTATTTCCAAATACCTGCCAGTGATAGAGAACCTACCACACTTCTGGCAAGTTATTGCATTACTGATATATATTCTCTTATATAAACTGTTAAAATATTTTTAATTAAAAGATTAAGACAGAAATCTCCCCTCTTGTGTGAGCTTTATTTTAGCTTAGATAAGATTAATATTTTGAGCTTTTCAAGCCTTTTGATCTAAAGCAGGTGTTTAAGATTTTCAATCATTCTTTTAAAACTGTAAAGAATTGGAAAAAGAGACACAATATCCTGGAACAAATCAGTAGAACCACTAGTTACACTTTGAGCTGGTCAATATATTTATATTTTTTCAGCTAGAAATGTTTTGCTGGGAGTTACTGATTCATCCTCACACAGTGCAGTGCTTAAGATGAAACTTCAAGTAGGACATTCAAGTCCATGATGGAATTTCTGATCAAACTGCAAAAGCAGCCTTTAGCACAGACAACACTCTGTAACAAGGCAGTCACACACATAAAGAAAAATGACACTGAAATTTCTCCTCTAGGACAAGCACATCAAGGATGTGAACTTGAGTCTCACAAGTCCTTGGTAAATTTTTTTTTATAAGCTATTTTGGAATGTTTTATTTGTATGGCAATGCACCACAAAAACAGAATTTGAAATACACTATCTATTTTTGAAAAACAGAATTGTTATTAGCTGAACTGCTCCAGGTATTTCAGTGAAGGTTTTGTTGGTTGTCATGAAAAGTCAATTTTCTGACATTTTTAGGCTTTGATTTCTGATGTGGGGGTTTGTCAACACTATATGTATTTTCCTAGCAAGGAATGGAAAAAATGCACTGAAATAATGATAATTTTTGCTTGTTGAACCTTTCTGTGCCTTGGAGAGGTCATCTGTACCATCTCTGTCATTGTACACTCTCTGTTACACCCCTGACTGTGCTGCTTGTAACCTCCTTGGCTGAACCAGCTGTCTAATGAACTTGCAAGGAAACATCAGAATAGGTTGTCCCCCTGGGAATATGCTGGATTCTGGCATGCTATTCCAAAATTCTTAACTCAGTCACTTTCCAAACATGCTTTTAAACAGCCTGAGGACTCTATTTGGTTCAACAGCCTATTAAAGTCCATGTAGTTCAGCCTACCAGATTTTACATAACACTGTAACATCTCTAGCTCAGTCTGTCTGATGGGTAGGCAAGGGTAAAAAAA
>NW_009953694.1:452589-463728 GCF_000747805.2 Chaetura pelagica | reverse complement strand
AAAAAAAAAAAAAAAAAAAAGGAAGAAGAACTAAAAAAAAAAGTAGTTTCATAAAATACCTTTCTCTCCCCTTCATTATGTTTGGCAACTTGGAAACAGCTTGTTTAAAGAACTTCAAAATCAGTCAAATTATCAACAGCCTACAGCCCGGTCATGCTGAATTTGAAACTGAACAGAGTAAGAAGGAAAGTGATTTAGCAGAGACACCAGTAAAATCTGAATTTATAGAGGAAATGTAGAAATATAAAGCAAATTTTGTCCTCACCTCAAGAGTGTAAGACTGAATTAGACTTACAGAATGTTATTCACTCAGTTCTGCGTGATCACTGTATCTTCCAAATAAGTAATAAAAAAAGCAGATTATGCACCCACTCCTACCAAGTTACCTTCTGAAGACATAGAAAGTGATTCTCACAGATTGCAAGATCCCACAATGCAAATACACCAGATGCACAGAGGAAATCAGTATTCATTTTACATCCAGGCACAGGAAGACCAAACTAATTATCCGTTGTCATTGAAGGAATGGAATTATGTGTCCGATCTATTAAATTTATTACTGAGCTCTATCTGCTTTCATGTCCATTTGCATCTTTTCCTTCACATTCATCAGTATTTCTAAAGCAACACTTGAGATGTCTTGATGAAAAAAAATAGCAAAACTTACTTATGCTACAGTGGAAACATACACTTATAAAAGGGGGAGAAAATATTACATGCAGATACTTCAGAAATTACAAGCATTTCTTACACTGCCTATTGATTCACTTTTTGAAAGTCAGTTAACTGATTTTTGTGGGTATAGCAGTGTTTGCATGAGCTGAAACTTTATTAAAGTTTCTAGAGAAATGAATCTACTCCCTTTTTGACCCTAGAAATATCTGTATCCTAACAACTACACAAAACAATGGTGAAGTGTGACTAAATGTGAATGGCAATGTACTGCTGACAAGCTCTGACCATTAACATTTTTCTTTCTGTTTAACTCAGCAGGTGAAAGGCAGCTAACAGAAGCTGTCTGCTATTATGAGCACTCACAAGCATTTCATTGTGAGCATGCAAAAGTAAATGAGTGTAATTCTCTCTGAGGGTGCTACTTTCTAGGTTTTCATTATTTCCTTACAGATTAATTGTGGACAAATGCAAACAGCATATTTAGAAACAGGACACTTTCTTCTATTGAGATCTTTGAAGCCTGCAATCCAAGCAGGTGAAATAATTGAGACATACAAGACCAACATCTGCTGTGCAATTGTACTAATATGATTAGTTTTGCCATGGTGTTACTGAAAGAACAGTATAGTGCTTTTATAGCTTAACTGGTCACATTAGATGTTTGATGAAGTCTGAATGCAATGGGAAAGCTTCTTCAAAGGTCAAAAGTGAATCCCCCTCACACTAATATGTGGCTTTATTATTAACTGCTATGCTGAACCTGCTTGGACTTCAACTGGGTGTGAGGAGGAACAGAACTCAGTTCTTCTCCTTTCTGGGTGAAATTAGTAGCTCCTCTGCTCTTACAGAAAAGGCATATCCTGTTTTGCTTGCAATGGTGTTTTAAAAGAAAACAGTAAGCCCTGCTCAGTTCTCTGGAAAAAGACTTGTAGGTGTCCATATGCAGGAGATTATTCATGGCATTGGATCCTGAATGGATGGAAGAACCTGTGTGCTTTCTAGAATATAAGCTTCTGTTTCAGAGAGCTCCATGCTTAACACTTACAGCTGGCTACTCTGCATAGCTTCCTGCTCCCAGTGCTGGTTGCTTTGATTCCCATTCTGAGATGCCTACCTTGGCCCACCAGGTACCAGGAGCCTTGGCACTTAACACCAATTTCTGGAGTTCACAAAGAGGACTTGGCACTTACACTTAGGGATTACAACACCTTTCTATTGAGCGTACAAAACCAGGAGTTCTTTCTGTGCTTTGACTTTCTATAATCAATGAGCCCAGTGATTGTTTATTACTTCCCTCTGTAACGTTACAGGATCAGTCCACAAAAAACTATTCAGACAAATCAACAAGTTAATAAAGCGGCATTCCATAAAACATTGTTACACATTTCTCTGTCTACAAGTCTGGCAGGAATCAGATTAGACTAATCCTTTGGCTGCTGTAAATCAGTTACCACTGAAATTGGTGCAGATGTGCTGATTTACACCTGATGAAATCTTGGTCCATGAGATCAATTGAAACAATTATCTTAGGAGAGAAATAAAGACTGTACAGTAGTGTTCACCTGTAAGAAATCCTCCGTCTTGTACATGTCACGTAGTTCTCTGGATTGTTACTGGAGGATTCTACGGTACTTAAACATAAAATTTTAAAGTACAAAACTTTAAATAAAGAAAAGCAAAGCCCTTTCCCAGTGAATTATAGAGAGTCTGTGAAGGGTTGTAAGTGTGAGAATCCAACCCCTGCTCATTGAAAGAGCCCTACTGTATGTTCCTACAAATATTGATGTTTGAAATCCAAAGCACATGTGATGCATTAGTGTGAAACAGGGATTACATACATGCTGCTCTCTACCCTGCAGTTCAGGAAAAGTCCTTATGTAATGAAGAACTGAAAGACTTATGAGGGAATCCAATGGACTGTTATCGTGTAAAAATACCACTGCTTTCCAAAGTCAACTCACAGTTGCTCAAATGTATGCTGGTATGTGTTTTGTTTTCCAATAGGCCTGAGAGAGAAGGAGTTCCATTCATGTCAGATGCTGTTAATCTCATACCTACAGCTTGGTTTGTGTGAATGAAATAGTGACTTGGGAAAGCCACTGCTTTTCTTTCCAGTCAATTCTCAAACATATAAAACCTACCACAGGAGATCCAAACACACTCAAACAATAACAGGCAGTTTTTCCAATTATAGAAACTAAGTGTAGGCACTAAGAAGGGAACTTTTCATCCAGCTAGGGGCTCTGATTATGCATGTTGGAAAACTAAGAATGATTTCTTGATTATTCCTTCATCTGCTTCTCTCAATAGCCATCTGAATCCTGTACATTTTAATCATATACTATACAAATGCCTGTAGCAATACTTGATCTAAAAAAAATATTAAAATTTAAGAACAAAAAACCTAAGCAAAATCTAACAACAAAGCTCTGAGGTTGTGCTGTCCCAACATGCTATAGATGAAAATAAACTCATTTTAGTGGACATCATAAGAATAAGACCAAGCTCAGAGTTTTGGATAGGCCAAACTGTGTGCTTTTTTCAAACTATGCTAAGCTCTCATTAACTTAATGGCAACTCAATAACAGTGTAGCTGCCTAAGAAGTGCTAAATAGGAGCTACTAAGAGACCTTCATATGCACTTCAGATGTAGCAAATCCTCTTTTCCAACACCTTGGCATTTGTTTTACCCACCATACTCATCATACCCATCCTAAATGTTAAAATCTCACTGCCCTAATCATTATGACTGCTACAGAAAGAAGAACATTTCTTTTGAGAATTTCTTGGAAACTGCATGGAAAACCTTGGCTCTTTTTCAGATATCCAGTACAACATGATTGGTATTGTCACTTGCAAAGTTAGTACAGTGTACAATTGTATATCAGTATGACAGAATGTTTTAATTCACTCTTATTTCCATAGCCAAGCTAGCAGCACCATTTAAGCTTCTAGATCACCTAAGCCCCAGTGATAGTGTTGGTGTGAAACAGCCATAGGACACCTGGTATAACTGGGCCTCTGATTCATCCAGATATGGGTATTTGGAATGAAAGAGGAAGAGTACTTCGTGTTGCACTCAAAAGATAAGGTTTGGTGTGCTTTCATTGAAGAGTGAGAGCAGAAACAATTCTGTCTCTGTCCACATTTCTAAATGGCTTTTGTGAAGGTCGGTATGTTATTTGGAGCTCAGCCGGTGTGTTGTTGCAGTGCTAGTGGTCCCATAACAGCAGCTGTTCCATCACACCTTTTCAGGAGAGAAAGATTCAATCTATGTTATTGTTGCAATCAAGGAGCAGAATAAGTATGTTTGAAGACATCAAGACCTACAAACGAATGGTCAGTTTTACAACTGATTAGACTTCCAAAGATTTATTTTAAATTAATGCAAATCTTGCAAAAGTAGAGGGCACAAAATTGCAGAACGTCATGATCCATTCAATATCCCATTAGAATAATATTGACATTCTGGAAATTTTCCAGTACTTTTTTTTTTTTAAGAGCAAAAGTTACTATGCTTTCAATTACCACTATGTAAGAATATCAAGCACTTATACTGATGAGCTCTCTGAAACTTTGATTGGTATAAGGAAATTACTGAAACATTTCACAATGTTTGGAAAAAAATATGTTTTATACAATATAAGATCTGGTCTTGATGTGGGAGTATCCAGATAAGATTGTACAGCTTCACTATTCAAGAGGTTACAGTTGTCTTAAAGCGTCATCTGCAACACTATTGAAATCACACAGAATGTCATGTCTTGCTGGAAGTACTGTGTGTCAAAAAGAAAGAATGCAGGAAAGGAATGATCAGAGGAGAAAGCAAACAGCTTTGCTTTAACAGCAAAAGGCAATTGTAAATTGAAGAGAACTCTTTTGTACAGTTGGTTTATTCTACAAAGCACATGGATTTTATATTCCTTGTAATTTGCTCTGGATGTTCACATTCATCAAATTCTTTTTGAAAACCTAGTAAGCTTTTAGTGTCTGTGACATCTATGCCAATGAGTTCTTCAGATCAATCATCTGCTAGGTAATTTTAACTGTTCTGCCTTTTGATCCCTGCTTTCAAAGAAGTGTCCAACACATTTTCACTAACTTCTTCCCTAAACTTTTGGCAGGCCTTTCCTCCCTCATTCCTCCTTGAAGTTTACAAGTCTGAGATCTTACAGCTACTCCTAATAGGCCTTTGGTAGCTAGACGTGAGATTGCAGAAATATCTTGTCTGGTTTGCTGTGTGTGGATTGTCCATCAGATCAAAAATTAACCATGTGAATAAAAATTACTCATGTGTCAGTCTGTGTACAATGCCTGAGTTCATTTAAAGTCAATAAACCCCCTCCAGAGCTGAAATGCAAACTAAAATATAGGTCACATGGACAACTGGATCTTGCCTGAAGCTAGCATTATGTTATAGACATAGTCTCCATCTCTCCATATATAGAAGAGACTCCAGCCTTATAAGAATGAGTATTGACAAAAATATATCTAAATAACCAACACCTGCTGTTAAAGCCTGAATCACTGTGGACAACGGATGAGCAGAAAAAAACAGGACATGCTTTCTGAAAAACTTTTTGCAGGATTCTTACCAGTCTAGCATCAGATGAAAGTGAAAAGAACACCTGAGAGTCTGGGAAAGGGTAAAGGAGGAAGAGGTCTGAAAAAATAATTTAAGACGAATAGATTTCTAGGAGCAGCGGGAAGAAAAATTGCATTGAGGGAAAATACTTAGTGTAAAAGGCAAAGCAAGGAGCAAGAAGGGGAGCAACATATAGACTGAGGCATCAAGGAGAGACTGTTTGGTGAACAGGGCTGTTCTGACAGTCTAGATACTTCTCGAGTGTAGAACAGAGTTATTTATAGATTTAAAGAATATCTGTTTCTGAGTTGGAACTGGGAAATACTTGGCTTTTGAAATGTGCTATGTTCTTTCCTCTACCAAGTCCTCTGCAAAGTCCCAGCAGACTCCTTCCTTCCCTCAGCACCAGGATGCCATCATTATCATCTCCAGCATTTCTGTAGATGGTCATCACTTAGAAGTTTCCTTTGACTCTTAGCCACACCCCTGAGGTCTAGATTGCTGTATCACCAAGAAAGGGATATTCAATGTGCAGCTGGTGACCAGTATCTTAATCACAGGCAAGGATGTTTACTGTGGCTACTACAATATAGTATTTTGTAGATGCTCACTGCCTCCCTTCAATGCTCCCTTCCATACTAGAACTGCTGCAGCCTTATCACTACTACTGCTACCAGCTACTCCAGCTGGGTGACCTTAAAACTTCCAGGCACCTAGTGCCTTCTGCTAGGGAAAGCCCAGATCTCCTAAGCCACAGTACTGAAGGCTTTTAGTTGCAGTATAACTGGCAGGAGTACTTTCTGCTCTGGCTGCTGCAAGATGGGCTGAACATCCTTCTGCCCCTTACAAGACACGGAGACAATTGCAGTTCATTAGGCAGCTCACCAGTTTAGGAATTTTAAAACCAGGATCTGAGTGGGAGCTGACAGAAGTGAAAGAAAGGAGAGGCTTGCGTGAGTATTAGAGCCCACCCCTTCTGAATCTCTGCACATGCCTCAGAAAACTCTGCCATCTGTACTTTAAGCTCATAGGAGACAAGCCGAGAAGATGGGGTTTGTATCACATGTGCTGCAAAGCCTTTCTAAAGATGAAAACAAACTGTGGTGCTGACTTTGTCTATGAAAAAAAGTGAGGTCTCAAACATGGCAATATTTGTCACAAAAATATTGAGTCAATTAGTGACCGTAACGTTTTCAAATAGCTTCCAACAGCAAAACAGATTTTTGCATAAATAAAAATCTGTTCTCTTTATTGAATCCTTATATGGCAAGTTTCAATGCAGAAGGAATTCTCAGCAGCAGAGTCATCAGGCTGGACCCTTGCAGCAGGAGTAAACTTTAGTAGTAGAGGGAGCATAGAATAAAAAATTTTTGCTCCACAATTCAGGCCTTGCTTTAAGGTCAACTGAAGTTGCTAAATGGGTGTCAGTGAGACTTCGCTCATGCAAAGAGGATGAATGTTTCTACTTAGCACAGCAGCTGTACAGATCACAATTTTGTCCCCTGACCATCCAAGGTAATTTTGTAGGAGTCACTGCAATTTCTCTTCAGTCTTCTTTTCTCAGTCAAAACCCATGCGGTGATTCACATGGTGATTTGATCCTGTGAGCTGACTTCCAGCCAACCTTCATCTACTCTTTCTCCACTTAAATGCAGTAGGAATGCTACTCGCATAAGAGGCTCACAGAATCCAATAGATTCAAACAGAATCCAAGCAATTGTGTTTGTTTCTAATTGTTCCACTGATGTCTAAAATATGTAAGATTCGCTTGCACACTATGGTTTTACAAAAGCAGTAGTACACTTCCAAGCATTATTGCAGAGCAGGCTGTATCATATCTGCCATTATCTTCCTCTCCATGGAAACTCTTAGCAATACAAAATCCAACCAAACAAAATGAAAGATGTAGAAATGTGAATGCACTGAGCTGCTTCCTTTAGATTTCTCTAAGTCCTACTGGTATTATCCAAATAAGTGCAACTGGGATGCTGCCAATTTTGCAACAGAAATAACACAGGAAAAAATTAAGAATGCACAAAAAATAAGAATTTTACAACTCCTTAACTCCTGATCCTTCCCCCAGTTTCACCTGCTTGACACTAATCTTCACCTATCCAAAACACTCAGGTAATTTCTCAAATTAAACTCTCAGTTTCTTGGATGTTTTCAAAATTATGAAGTTCTATAGAGATTATAGCAGCTGAAAATATTTCATAAAAAATATCAAAATCTCAGTGTGGAATTCCATTGAACCTACTAAATGTATATATAAAAAGCTAGACATGTGTTTAGTAACTCTGTGGGATACTCAGGATATCAGGATGAAGAAAATATTCACCTTAAAATTATCTGCATGAGCTAGATACTGCACTGGAGTCAAAACTGTTTGTTTGTTTTTACCTGTGTTTAATTTATGATTTTTTCATTTTGTAGAAGTGTTTATGCATGCTTCTAGTCAAATAATGTCTTTTGAGTTAAATGGAATACTGTTTTTAAGATAGGAAATATTTGGTAAAAAAAAAAAAAAAAGTGACAACGAACATTAGATCAATCGGCATCTGCTAGTGCCTGCATTGCAGACAGAGTCACTCAATGTTTTTTCTTTAAACTGCGTTTATCCTCCTGTTTTCTGTTCCACAAAACTCTGGTATTCCTGGTCTGTTTATTTTATGACGTCTTTATGGTGCTGTGTTGGTCTCCTAGCATACATACTGCCCTGTGCTTACATATGGTAGGGCTCAAACCCTGGACATGTAGATCTCTGATCTGTTTTCTAGAAACTTATTACTTGGACATGATTCTGACAAACCGGAATGTCAGCCCAGGTTTTTTGGCAGTGTGCCTCCCTTTTCTGTTTCCGTAAGAGGCCTTTACTTTCCCAAGCTCCTTGTCCCACTGGTAGTTTTATAAAAAAGCTCAGCAGGTCCCTGGAAGTTCACAAAGCCTTCTTCATTCATAAACAAGCTGCTTGCGAGCCCCTGAACAGAATGGCTCTATCCGTGATGTCTGATTGACCTTCAAGAACTGCACACATGACAGAAAAAAATAATAATAATAAAAAAGAGGGCAGAGAGTTTAAGGAAATAGACAAATGAAGAACAAGGGGCCCATCAGTGTGTTAGTAATGTGGTGAATGCAAGAATTAAAGATATAAATATCATCATGGACTGTATTTGCATTGCCACAGTCTGGTCGAAAAAAAGAACCCCAGAGCTAGGAACCGACACTTCTTGCATCCCTAATGGCTTCTATATAAAAATTGTCATTTTCTTTGTATGATTAAAATAAAGGGCATCGGCAAAATAAACTCTCCCTTCCTAAATGTTTCTTTTAGTGAATCTACTGCTGATAGAAGATGCCAGTTTAACAAGTCAGTAGACAGAAGCCTTCTGTCTGCAGAGTAGGTACAAGACAAGCAGTGGCAAGGAGAGGGTCTCTGCCACACACACAGTTCACTCAGACCAGCAAGACCACCCCAAGAGGGAAAGGAGTGTTTGGTCCTTGGCTTCATTACTGACAGCAGAAGCCTGGGAGCCAATCAGTGCCCTTTGCCAGAGCAAGTTGCAGGCAGTCTGGAGTCTGAGCACTTGTCACTAGCCTGAAATTAACAGTTTGTTTACCTTCATTTTCTACTGGGTGTTACTGACAGCTACTCTTGAGTGTGCAAGAGATGTTATTACCTGTTTCTACCATATGGGTCGTTCAAGCAATTTCAATTTCTGGTTATTCTATTAGTCACCATTCCCTGTCTTCTCTTTATTAATTTTCTTCCACCAATCACCCCTCCATCCTGCTTTGAATCAGGGGGGTCTTTCAAAACCATTCTGAAGCTGTTTTATTCTCCCCAGCAAGCTCACTTGCTCTGTCCCCTTCATACTGAAATCTTTGCACCTTCTTTTCCTTGCCAGTTGGCACTTTGCTTATCTTCCAGTATTGCCATTTCAGGGGAATCCCAACAGGGCATTAAGGACTTTATTGGCTTTGAGCTGTTAACAGCTGACCAATACCTCTCTCTTCTTCAGTGAATCCCATGCTCACACACTTCTAACCATACATTTTTAAATTAAAAATTCTAATTCCTTTGCCCCCTACATAATGCCTCCTGACTCACTGTGGCAACAGCAGATGACATTGCTGTGACCTCTGCAGTGCAAATCCTCTGATGGCAGACAGAGGATAAGCGAGCAACCTCCCAAGTACCTGTTTTGTGATACTGAGTATAGGAGAAGATACTGTATAAACTCTTTTCTCCCACTTGACCTAATGATTTTTTCCAGTGCCAGAAAAGACGCTATGGACTTTATTTTCATATTTAATTCCAATATTCTGAGTGACACGATGACTTACAAGACTGGCAATGAAACAGAGTTCAGTCCTAACTAAGGGTGATCACCAGCCATGATCAGGTTCTGGCCACAGATGGCCTTATCTTAGATGAACTTCTGCACCAGATGCTGAGTTTCCAACTGTCTGAAGAATCATAATAATTTTAGATAGTATAACTGTTAGCTCTCTATCAAGATGTCTACCAGTTAATTAGTCATAGACACTAAATTAGGCTAATTTACTCCAGAAGCAGTCACTCCAGTTTAAGACTAAGGCCTGTTGGCAAGGCTCTGCAGAGAAAACGCTAGCACTTCCTGGGCTGTAAGTGCTCTGCGCATAAACAAGAGCTGTAATCTTTAGGAGTTTGTATTCAGAATATCTTAGCAGTGTTCTCATCACAAAAACAAAAATTATCTTACAGTCCCTGAAGGACCTAAGCACAGTCAGGTAGCTAGGCAGTGACAGCTGTTGGTGGGTTTCTCATGATTTAGATCATGGTCCTCTTTTGTAGTGGTGTTTTGCCAGCATGGTCTCTAGAACTGTAAGTACAAGTAATTTTCCCAGAAGCATTCAGGCAAACAAGCCTTGATTTGCTGCTATTAGCATTGATTTAACCCAGTGTGTGGCTTGTCTAAAAGAGCTAATATGTACTCAGGCATGTTCTTTGGTATTAATGTCAGCTAGCATGGAACAGTCCTCTTCCATGCTATTAGTTTCACTTACCCAGTAACAGGGTGTCTGTGTTCTAACTATTTATTGCAAACTGCTGACTCCTGACCCATGCCAATGAATTGTGTAGATTTCCAGGTAATTGAAGTGAAGCAGTGCCAGGAACTTTTCCAACAACCTACTAGCACAGAGAACTGAGATCCAGTGCTGAGGAACACTTCCTGGCAGTGTTTACTTTAATAGTAGATGAAACCTATGGGGAACCTTTTTATTGCTAGCTTTGCTGGGCTCAGGCTCCATTAGCAGAAATGGCAATGTGTGAAAGTTTTCCAGCTGTAGTCACAGCTCCTGAGTACTTGAACCTGTTCCTTTTACTGCTAACAGAGATTTGTAGAAGATATAATTTCCTCTTCTGATTCTCTAGAATATAATAATTTTTAGGCTACAGTCAAAAGAAACTACCAGGTCTTTATCCCCATCCTTGTCTTTTTGACAGGACTTAGCAGCTTTATGCAGGTGCTCACAGGTAACTTCTCTCAGCTTACGGATTCTGATCCTTTATTATTGAAAATTCATTAATTCCCTAGCAACTGATAATTACAGTACTTAATTTTCCAGCAGAAGTATTCTTCCCTGAACACTGATGGGTTTTCTGAATGCAAGTTAAAGGTAGCAGTCTAGAACAGGAAGCATGAAAACAAACTTGTAATGAGGCAAGAAAAATCTAATTTTAAGATCAGTTCCAATATTTCACAAAGTTTTTTATATTGTGCACTGGAAAAAAAATATTCAAAGGTGTACAGCAAATGGAAGCAGTAAGTCAACTGCATAAACAAAGAACATTGTTGGGAGCTGGAAAAAGGGCAATGAATAAACTCGCAGGT
>NW_009953694.1:435641-452444 GCF_000747805.2 Chaetura pelagica | reverse complement strand
CAGCAGTATCTGTAGATACCAAGAAAGGCTCTCACAGAGTAAGATGGTTCCTCTTGCAATTGTTTTAATTTTGGCCTTTTTCTAAGTGAGTAGCTAATATGACAATACATGGTCATTTCTGGTTCACTCCCCTCTGCTTGCAGATCACATTTTGATCTTCAAAGTTGGTAAAGTCCAGGATTCAGACAAACTCCTCTTTTAGGGAGTGCTTCAGAATTTGTTCTGCAAGCCTAAATGCAGCAATTACTGTTTTGATGACTGTTCGGGAAGCTCATAGAAATCTGTCAACTAGGTTGCCAGCTTCTGTGATGTCAAGAAAAAGACACCTAGACATCATCTGTTTGGTTTACAAAAGGTGTCCTGACAAGCTCTCCCCAGAAACTTCAAACTTCATCACCATGTCCTGTCTCAACCAGAATCATTACTCATATGAATGCTTAAAAAATAAACTATTTTTTCCGTTTTTTTCCCTTCAATAAAACAAACTTTTTTTTCCCCTGTTTTCAGCATCCAATCATGCAAACTTCAGTTATTGCCCCAGTCACTGCAGGGGCATTTGGTGATATTCTCATGTCTTCTAATCATCCAATAGAGACAATAACACCCTATTACATGAAACTGGGCTGATTTTCCTTAATATGTCTGCAATGTCACGGAGAAGTCAGATGGAGTCTGGTGTGTTTGCCTGACTCCTCAGAGACGGTGAGAGGGTCCCATACACATGTAACCTGGAATCTCCAAATATTCTTCTTTCTGTCAATAGATTACTATTGTGAGCTCCCTGACACACAGAAGAGGCATCATCTTGGATATCACAAGGTGCAGTGTCTTGGAAACAGACCTCTAAATGCTTTGGGGTGTGTGGCACACTAAAGGATGTCACACAGATTGTCTAATAAGCCATTTAAGTTCTAGAGTATCTCAACTGCACACAGAATAAACTCGTAGGTGAACAGCTACTCACAGTCAGAACCCCACACTCATCATTCACATTTTCTGCTACTTGTGATCAGAAAAACTAAGTCAGTGCAATTTCTAGAGTTGGTTTTATACTTGGCTGAACATTGCTTTGTAGTTTCTTATCATTTTTTAAAGAAAAAGGAAGTATGGCACAGAGTATAATCTAGGTGACAATCTAATGGGCAGTGTTACATGGAGATAGAGATCACTTACACACCCAGTGTACCAGCTTTTACTAACTGTTGCACCACTCAAAAAGACTGGTCATTCTTTCCAGCCTTATAGAAAACCAGCAGAGGTCTTCTAGAGTATTTGTTCTACTAAGTGTGTGTCAATCCATCACCCCCTGCCTCAGAGCCACTGAGTTTTATAGCCTTGTCTCAAGACTAGAGTATTAAACAACGCTGTGCAGTTCCATATGTAATTTAACAGGGCAAAAATAGTGTTTGAATTTTCTAACAGATTTTTACCCTCTCAGTTTATGGTGATACACTAAAATTGCTCCCCAAGGCACTGGAAAGAAAGATTCCGTCTTCTTCAGGAATGTTCCTAAATTGAAATGTTTGAGACCTCAGCAAGTCCAGACAAAATTACCTGGCCCTCTGACTTGGTCACAGTTTTCCATTCACCCGTTTATGAAGCAGGACATGTACATTACTACATGCAAGTCAGAACACAGAGAGAACCAATGAAGAATGCAGCTATCCTAATGAGAATTTGAAGACTCTCACGAAAACTAGTACCTGCCAGTTTTTATTAATATTTTAAATTAAAATATTGTTCAAGTTTTGTCAATTATTAATTGTATTGTTTAATTTTTAAAATATTTTAAATATTTTGGTTTTGTTGGGGTCTTTAATAATCAAATATTTTTCAAGTCTTTTCTATGGTTTGGTTCACCTTTTGAAACCCAAGCTTTGACCTTTACCTGTTGGAACTACCTCAGTGCCTGGGAACAAAGACCAGATGCACTTCTGATTCTCCCAGATGTTCAGCAGCAAGAACCCTACAATTTTTAGTAGCTTCAATGCAACTTTCATAATGCTCTGATGTTCTCTAGTAGGGGTTAAGCACACATCTGCTCTACTGTTAACTTCCTATCTCTCCTTCTCTACCCCCTTCCTCCTCTCCTGGACAACGAGAAAAAAGCACAAAGGTCATGAGCCTAACTGCAAGCATCTTTTCTTGCTTCTTGTGTGATTTTCACCCTGACTCTAATACTCTTTTCTGCTTCTCTAGTGGCAGCTCAAGTTCATGCCCTCCCATGTTCTTCCTTAAGAACAAGAACAGCAGAAAGAGGGAAAGAAAGTCTGGCAATTGGAAATAGAACCTGAGACTTCCTGTCTCTAATGCCTACTGCAAAGGAACTGCTGTGTCGTAGTTAACAGAGAGTAAAACAAGAGAAAATTAATGAGTTTAGCAAATTGAGGTCAAATTTAATAAAATGGGGCCAAATTCATCCCTGATGTCTATTCTTTGACAGCAACAGAGGAATAGATTTATCTTTATTTTTTTTTAACTGTTCTTTAAGGACACAAGTGAGGATTGGGGGTTTTGTTTTTTGGTTTGTTTTTTTGGGTTTTGTTGGGTTTTTTTAAACCATGCAGTCTTTTGGTACTCGTTATCTAAACTATTCCATTAATCTGTTACTAAATATTGTTATTATATGCATGTAACTGACATGATAGAGAGCGGAAACAACAGCATTAGATGTCTGAGTTACTATCACTAAGGAGTAAACAAGCCACTGAATAGCAGCATGACCTGAGACAAGTCACTTGTTCTCTGTGCCTTTAGATATCCCTGGCTTACATCATACCCTTAACACAAGCTCTTCAATACAGATACCATCTCTTCACTATGCTGAAGTAGGTATTAGAGTTTTTGCTTACTGACTTGATCTAATTTTTATTACAATTAAATATTTTTATAGCTAGCTTACCCCAGAACAATAACGAGGACACTTCCACACTATTCGGGGGCAAAAAACTGCTAAGAGGTGTTGACAATACTGTCACCTAGCAGACTTACTTGGCCTTAGGAGAGAAACGTTCTTAGCTTGAAATTGTTACAGAGCTTAAATATGCAAATAATTGGAAAGTCCAACAAGAGTTTGCAGTGAATAAAAGATTAACTTTCATTAAGAACACTTTAACTGTGAATTTACTGTTACATAAGTCACATGCAAATGAAAACCCTGAAATAGGGTGTAGAACATACTTGTAGACAAATGCTTCTTAGCAATAAATTCAAATAAAGTAGCAATTGCCCTGTTGTGGCCTAGGTGGAGCATTTGCTAGTGCTGCACAAAGAACTGGCTATTCACATGGTTCTGGCACTCCTTCCTAGTTTCCTGCTGCTAAATGACATTAAGAGACTCTAAACATACTTTCTTAATATCCCTGCCCCCTGCAGGGAATTATTGTGGTTGCCACAAGAACGTTACTTGATCATGATGGGGCAGGAAAAGGGTTTGGTACAATCCTGAACAAGCAATCCATGTAACTGTCCCTGGGGTCCTAATTCAGCCTGCTGTCTCAACTCAGCCAAATAGGTGGCCCCTCTGTTTCACTTACATGAAGCATTAGGTGGATGGACTGCAATGAGAAATAACACACTTTTAATTTTCCCAGTGATGTCAGTGGAGTGTTGGAGTTTGCCACAGGCTGTACAACTGGGCAAGCTCTGTAGAGCATGAACTGTTCCTATAACTTCCTTTTTACTGAAGTACTTCTAATCATTAAGGTTTGACTTTTAACTATGGTTCTGACAATGCTATTGTAACACATCATCACATCTGCATAGAAATATAGACATATTAAGAGATAAAAACAGAAAGCCACAGTATCCCAACAGTTTGATCATTGCATTGTTCTGATGCCAGCCAATTAACTACCCTGTAGTTCAAATGAAGTAATTTCCCTGTTCCTGGGTCCCTGTCTGTCCCTCATCTCATTTTCAGATTCACCATTCTTAACATTTGGTTTTTCATCACAGCACTACATGCAGCAGAATTGACTCAAAGTGCTACTCAGTAAATTAAAATAGGAAAATGTGACTATATCAGTCAGTTTCTGAATTTGCTGATCATATATTTACTAGTGTAAAGCACACTACTGACTTATCTTTGTTCTTGTTTCTTACATTGATCTCAACTGACAAAAGTTCCCAAGAGGTTTAGTACATCTTAAAATAGAATTGTGCACAGATCGTCCTTCCTACTGAATCTCAAGTCAGAGGCTAACAAGGCAAAGCAACTGATTTGTTTTACCTGGAGTCAAAACTGGTCCTTGCAACTTACCCTCCCATGGCTCTTCTAGTTACTACCTTGTATAAACAAACTGTGTTTTGTACAAATTCATCTGCATTCTGTGATTTACAGTCAGACTTGAGCATGCCTTTCATGTTCATGGTATCTTACTTGTTTTTTCCATGTCTTTTACCAAGTATTACTTTGCCTGAGAGAACTGAGGAATAGGATACTATGATCCCATTCTCCCAGCACTGGTAATTTTATGTGATTGAGAGAATAGGCACATTCCTTCCACAGGAATAGAGATAGAGAAAACGCAGACAGAGAAAAATGAAGGAGTTACTCAGAGGCTAGCTCAGATATTGAGGGAACATCTTTCATACTGCTGCTGGCAAGGCTGTAAAATAGCCAATACCTGCAGCACATTGTCACAAATTTCAAGGTCCTTTCACAGCTCCAATGGTGTTCAGTTAAAGGTTTGAAAAGTAATTTCAGGGAACTCATATCTGTCCATCTGTAAAATGTATCTATTAATATTAATATTTCTAACTAGGTGCATCTAGGATCTACCAACCTGTGCTTGGACTAAACTAGAGACAAGTCAGCCTACTAGTCATACTACTACGTTAGGACATGCATTTTCCAGCAGGCTCCATTTCTGTTGTTTTGACTCCTTTATACTGGGCCTGAGCATCCTCACTGTTGCTACATCCTCTGCAGTGGTGACAATAAAAATGAGGTGTAGGAGGGTTTGCACTGGCTCCATGCATGACGAGGACTTCCCCACACTGGTTGAAAACAGTAATAAAGACTGTGTTCCTGTTCCATTGCATGAGCAGAACATACAGTGTAGAGAAGGAGATAGATGTTAATCTGGTTTTGAAATAAATTTAAGTCCCATTTTCTTCTGTAATCTTTTATTAAAGCTCTGGTGTTTTCACATGACACCAGAAGAATAAAACCACTTAAAGCCCTTTCCTAATAGACAATGAAATATAAATTATGCTCAGCTGGAAGCTTTTCAAACCAAAGGCATCTTTTGGACTCAATTAAAAAACAAGGTACCCCCATATGAGATTTAGCAACATATTGCTATTGACTTCTCCATTAAAAACATTATCATATGCCTATGAAGTTGAAAGCCAGATGTGCTGTACTGCTGCAGCAAACAATTTCTCAGCTCTGCTTCACCAAGGTACTGAGTCCAAGAATGTGAGGAATCTCATATCAATATAGTAAGGGTCACTATTACTGTGACAGAACTAGCAGCTTTATTGAAGGCACCTACTACAGTTGAGCATCTAAGTGCTAATTTACACACACACATTCTGGTATCTGCATGTGGAAGGCCTCATGCAAATCACTGGGGTTGCGTTCTAAAGATCTAACCTGATTTTGGCTAGGATGAGGTCTGGTTTACTCAGTTTTATTATGCAGTGCAAAACTCTCAGGTTTTGAAGACATCTGTGTGAGACAGACCAAGAGACACTTATCTCTGATATTTGACGTGGTACTCTGATACAGATATATATGAATACACTTTTTCATACAGAAAACAACTGCCTTTACAACAACTCATGCTTAGTCATGTTTGACTGTATCTTCATATGAAGTAACTGTAATCAGAAAGGTGCAAGGCCTTTGACTGTACCCTCTGCCTTTGGTCTCATTGTGGCAATTCCTCTATCATTATATAGTCAAGAGGAAAACTAATTAGGCTGTACTTTCATAGGAATTTCCATGCAAAGATCCAAATACATTTTAGAGAAACTTAAAGTCTGATTAGGAATACTGTTCTGGAATACAGTGATGCTTAGTTCAGTGGCAAAATCATGACTTGAGCCCAGTTGCTTCATACACTACAGGAAGCAGGGACTAGATTTAAAACTTACTTAATTTAGTTCCTGTGTTTGAGATAAGGTAGGCAGATGAAAATGGCTCAGGGATAGCATACGTGTTGTGTACCATTTGGGTCCCACGGGATCCCTGCTAAACCATGCTTAGCCTTTGTAGTGTTGTTCTGCAAATGACTGAATTAACTCTCAATCTATGTTAGAGCTAATAAAGTAATTTATCTCGCAAGGGAGTTATGAAGGAAGGAGAGGACAAGATCCCTGGCAGAGATTGGCTCACAGTCTAAGCAATGGTAGAAAAAAAATTTGCCTCAATGATTTCAACAGTCAGTTGTTGAACCACAAACCTTGTCCCTATAAGATGCTTTACATCTGTCTATTGACAATAACTATCTGATCACAGCTGAAATGCAGGTTATTCCATATGTGTAGTACCTTTATTCAGCTAGAGATAACATAATTTTGCTTACCATACATGCCTCTAGAGCTGAAAAACAATCTGAGTTTTCAGAGCACATTCCAGTATTGCTGCTTTTTCAGAAAGAACTTTCTTCTTCCACTCCAGCTTCAGCCTGGTACCTGTATAACATATGCATTGCACCCTGTGAATAGAGAACAAAACAAACTTTGAGGTTCCTTTAAACTAACACAACCATTTCATCCTTCTAGTCCATGCCTGTGCATAGATTCCCATTCTGTAACTGATATTTATTGATCTAGACTCATATGATCCAAGAAAAGCTTGACTGCATCGCCTTGTGGTAAAATTATAAGGGGAAAAATTGGAATGTGGGGGGAAAGGGTGGAGGAAAGCCAAGATTTTATAATTCTTTGTAAATTTGGTTTATGTGAGTCTAGCCAGCCCAGGGTCTAAATGATCTGTCACGCTTAAGAAGTGGATGTGAAAGGCAGCACTGTTGCTGTGCTGCTGGTGCCCCACAGAATCAAAATATTTCTGCTGAGCTACAATTTAAACAGTCATACTCCAATTATGGGAAGCAGCCCCTGTGAGGAAGTATTCTTTCCTTCTCAAAGCACTTTAGCTTCAGCAAGTAAACATTCCTAAGTGTAGTATTAAAAGCACTAAAGTTTATGTGCATTTTTATTTTGTGCTAATAGAGCAATTAAAATGCACACTGTCTCAACTTTGCATTTTTATTCTAAAGAGGTTTCATAGTTTTCCTTTGGATTCAGGTCTGATCTGCACCTCACTGTCTGTCAGGAGAATACAGACCTGTCCTGCTTTTGTACTTTCATTAATGTAATAATTAACCATTATGTGTTCTCTGTCATGATCAGTTTCTGCTTAAATTCCATGACACTAAGCTTTGCTCTGGCATAAAATTCCAAGGAACTCTCTATCAGTTGAAATTCTGCCTGCCATTTGATCTTCTGCCTGCCTTTAATGTCTATGCTGTACTTTCACTTGACCTTACAGACTGCAGAATCAATCGAAGTAAGATTTCCCAAAACATGAAACCAGACTCTTCAAATTTTTCCTCCTCCACCCCCACACAATGAAAGTGTCTGTACATTTGGCAGAAAACCATCCTGTTAGAAACTTGCAGACTTTCTGACACAGCTGAATAGTCCATGAGAGTATAAAGAGATTTGTGGTAGCAATCAGGTAAAGTGTCCAGAGAAATGCAAGTGACAATTGTGAGAAACCTGTACAGTGGTAGGTGAAAAGAAGGAACATCCACTCCTTTCCAGGGAGTCTGTACAAAGAACTGCCAAGCATCACTACTCAGACTAGAGCTGTATTTTCCAAAAGATACATCCAACACAAAGTGAGATTTTCAGCTCCTATTTACCAACCTTTACACGCACTCAGATTCTTGGAAAAACTCAACACTGTATATGTTTTATGTATATATCTATAGAGATGCCTGGCTCTTGAAAAATCTGCTGTACTTTCTGGATGCATAAAAGCATTCTGAGGTGAATTCTCTCACTAATGTGCTCAAAGGCTGAAAATGAATTTGACATGGCATGTGGCTCCCACACAACTTCTCTGCTGAGTATTTGTCCATTACAGGACAGAAAAATTGAAAGAACATCTGGAGGTCTGATGAAAAAGGCTAGTAAGAATTCATGCAAGCCCTTTTTTTCCCCCAAACTTCACGTAGGGGAGAGTCTGAAAAGATCTGGACTGAGGCTCAAAACTGAGGTGATGCTCCCCTCAACAGATCTACTGCTGTGTTCAAAGAAGTAATGTAGAATATAGTAGGGGAAGAAGACAAGATACACTGTGAGGATAGTTAACAATTCAAGCAAACTTCTGAGGCTACTGCTTGATTTTTCATATTTCAAGGCCTTCACCTGAAGACTTGCAGACATGCAGACTGGCAGATATTCTTTAGTTGAGCAAAAAGGCTCTTGGACTCATTCCTTAGGTAACCAGATGGGATTTTCTGGCCTATTACACCAATAGTCAGGCTAGATGATCTGATGGTCCCTTCTAGCCTTCTAATCTATTAATGTAGAATTATACACCACTATAAAACCTATGTTAGGGAGGGGAGAACAGAGGGCAAAGAATTACAAAAAGAATTTACAAGCCTGCTACAGTCATCACTAATGTGCATATAATTGACCAAGCATTTACATCAGAGGCCAGTTCTAACACATAAGTTTATTGAAGGCTTGCACATTTCATTATAATTGAATTACTGAACATATCTAAGTCATTTATAGCAAACTGTAGCAAACTCTAAAATAAAGTAAACACATCTGCAGGGGTTATTGATGTGGTATGCCTGTTCTGATATTTAAAGGCATTAAATTATTTGCAAGGCATTTGCTAAAAGTGACCTACACTTACATAGCCCCTTTCATCCCAAGTTATCAAAAAAATTCTGTACAAACTGTAGAGCCTACCACTGCACTACTCCAGGCCGATACCAGCATTACCCTTCTGAAGTCAGTTGGATTGCAGCACCATCATGCTAGAGTTATAATGCTACTAGTCCAATCTTGCATATATACATGGTGAAGTGAAGGGAAAGTAGTATTGCAGTTGTTTCACAGATTTCCCAGGACCTGAGTCCTTAAGAAGCCATTGGATCACCTAATCTAACATTTTGTATTACTTAGGACATCTCTGGAAATTAGGCAGAGACTTACATGCCTGAGCAGGAATAACTTTCATTTCAGAGCATTGCAACATTCAAACCTCACATCTTAGATTGCCTCCCAGTAATCTCTCTCTTACATATTCTTCTTGGAAACAGGGACACTAAAACTGATCCTATCAACCCCATGTAGAGAAGTAAAATTACTTCTCTATGACTATTTTATATTTCCATTTCATGGCCTTTCTACCCTCTTGCAAGATGACATTGTCTCTCTCACTTTCAGCACTTCACTAAGAGCTCTTGCTGGGATGGTTCTTTATAACAACATCTCACTCCTCACTCCTTTGAATTCCCAGGACAGAGTCTCACAGCATGTGGGAATACCTTGCAGTCTTAGTCAGCAGTCTTAAAACTGCAGTTGTTAGAAGAGCACATGCCCAGGTGATTCCAAAAACTCCATGTTAGAAACTTGTTTTCTTCATTATTTGCTATTTCATTATTCTTTATTACAAAACTATCATTCAAAACTAAATTTAATTTAGTTTGTTGAAGAAATTATTAAATGGTAGTTATCAAAAAGCAGTTAGTTGGCAACAAACCTTTTAATACATCTTTTTCTTTCTAAACAATACCACTGTGTGCAAAAGGACCCTTCAGTCCTGGTCTCCAACTGCATCTTGTAGAAGGAAAGATATATCAGCCAGGAGGGAATATCCATGTACTCCACTAGATGCTCTGAATTGATGATCAGGAGACTAGGACTGGATGGGGCCAGGCAATGGAACAAGAACACCTACCCCGGAACGCAGCCAAAGCCTATCAGTACTAAGTCAAAAGCCTTGGATAAAGCCATGTATGCTGTATCAGAACACTCCTGATATGAAACAGATCAACAATACCATCAGAAAGAGAAAACAGGTTGACTTTTAGAGAACCAAAGAGGACTAATTCCTGTGACCAAATCCACAACAAGGTAAACTGCAGTGAGACTGTAGCAAAAACACAGCACTAACACTTCTGAAAATGGCATTATCACATCTATAATTTATACTAAATGGTCAGGATATAATTTTAGGGCTTCTTCAAAATCATTAAGTGCAGCAGCCCAAAGGCCATGATGCTCTGGCCTCTAGCACATCAACATTGCTCCTAGAACAGGAAAGACCTTCCTAGCAAGACCTCAAATCAAGTGCTAATACCTTTTACACTTACTTTGTGATAATATTGTATGATAATATAACATGACTGCTGGTATACAGAGACCTGACAATGAAAGCAGGCCAGACTTCCCAATTTTTTCAACTCTCCAAAACTAATGAAAAACATTACTTTTTCTGCAGACTATGTCTGTTTTATCACTATGTTTTCATCACTACAATCAAATTACTAATGTACACTGCATTCTGCTGACTTTATACTGCTGAACTTCATTAATAATTAATTAATGCATACATTCACTATATTGTGCAATTAAATTTAGCATTGTGGGAAAATGATGTGCTTAAGCTAAAATATATTCACCGTCATCTAAAAGTAACTGTTTAGAATAATATTAAATTCACTGTAAGAATCACAAAACTGTTTTTACAAGGTGAAATACTATAAAATACTCTGAAATGGCTCAGGGAAGAAGTTAAGGCAAGTTACAGTAAAGGACTCTCTACCTGAATATTATGAAGATTTTTCATTAAGTAACATTCATAAATTAGTTTCCCCTCTCATTCTCACCAGGGCAAGAATCTAGCAGACCCAACATACCTGGAGTTCTTTTAGCCCATTTTTGGGAGAAAAGATTAGAGATTTTTCTTGTGCTTCTTTTAAACAGGTCACTTCTTAGACCTCTTTAGATCGGAGTTACACAAACAACTTCACTGGTATGACCAAAGCACTGTGATATCTAGCAGGTGGCAAGAACAAACAGCTGATGGATGGAGGCAGGAGCCCCTTACACTCAGCTGTGAAAGGATTTGTAAATGGAACTGCAACCTCAGGAACTTGAACTTGCTAAATGCTAAGGACAAATCAATGAGACACTCAGGATGCTCTTAGATAAACAGTTTTACTGGTGCCAAAGCTGATTTAAGAAGTTCCCACCCTCCCCTGCACCTGCTAACTCTTTTTCTCTACCTCCAGCATGGCCAATTGTGTCATTGAAACGTGTCAAAATAAATTAAAACTTTTAACCCTATTTTAGTTCTGGAGTTCTCACTTATAGAATAATTGCACAAACTCTTGTGATGTAAGTGAAGAGTTAAAGCCTGACACAAGAGAAAGACACAGACAGGCTAGGAGTTGGGTATGGGTACCATAACAATGTAATTATAACCATGGCAAATACATATCTCCTGAGTTTTAGTATACTGTTTGATACCACACACCAACTGATCTAGCATTTCCTGGGACTTCACGAACAAATTATCTCCGAGTTCAGTGGCCTTTGAATGACGCCCCAGAAGCAGGTACTGTGTGATAACAAGCTTATCCCCTTCTGGCTAAATTGTTTTGTTAGGGAAAGGAAACACTGTTTAGAAAACATTTAAACCCTCCAGAATGTAGATCTGTCTAACTGTTGCTATTTTCATTGTCCTGTCTTGTGCTATTGCTACCTTTACAGTCCAGTTTTTACCTTTACCTCTCAATTTTATAATGCTATTTATGGATTTATTATATAGATTTATGTGGTTTTACAGCTGCCTCACCGATTCTATGAAATCTCAAACACATTTGTTTAGACTGAGCTTGTTTATTCTGAACCATGAACCAAACACATTCTCTGAAGCTAATGTGATTAGTTTGGCCAAGATGATTAGGAATGAAGAATGTCAGGAATTCCTCCTCCAGATGTAGCCTATATTGCTCAAAACTTTTTCCAGCAGGACCACAACTCCCAGGCTTCACCTAATGTCACCTAGATGGAGAAAATCCCAGGATAGAAAATTAAGGAGACAGAAGGAGGAGTGGGAGAAGGCAATGATTGCCTTAGATGTGTTCACACGTAAGGAATTAACGTTTACTGATACAATGGAAGCTTAAGAGGCAGGCATATCGTTTAATGTGTTAGACTTGCAGACCTTTGACTCTTTTATGGTTAATTAGCCTTTAGCTTAAGAAAGCCCTCAGGTCACAGAACTTCCATCAGCTTTGAATTCAAAGCTTTGCCCTCTCTCACCCTGGCAGTTTACAATGTAATGATGATTGATAGTCAGATGAAAGCATTAACTGGGGCCTGTCTTTTTGCATTGTGCTGGGAAAGAAGTGTAATGATCTATAGCTGCAATGGTTTCAAAAATAGTTTTGGTTGATTGTTACCTTAATTATCCATTTAAACCGATTTTGGCCAAATTGATTTTATACTGCTTTATACTACAGCAGGTTAAAAATTAACCCTGCAATCTTAGATGCATTTTACAAGGTTTCTATTCCCTTGTTACCTAAAAAGCTGCTAGTGAATATGATCTCTAGCTGATATTCATGACCTCAATAAAAAGGAGGAATGATACCTTTTCATACTGACAGATTTATACTCTGAGAAGATATTGGGCCAAATATTTAACTTCTATCAAAGATATACTCAAATGACCAAAGACCTTTTTATATTTTGTTAGTAAGCAGTATGTGCGCTAGATTCCCACTTTAATTAAAGCTTTTCTGCTTAATGCCAGGAACCACTGGAAACTTTAAAATACTACAGAAAAGCAACAGCAGACACTGTTGGGCTGGGAAAACTCCACATTTACAGGAGAAAAGTGGCTGACTTTACTGGCTTAAGTAGCACAGAGATGAGACTGGCAGAGTGTTTGGAGCAGGAAGAGCCATACTTCCCCTCAAGATGCCCAGCCTTTCTCACATCACATCAGGAACATTCTGCATTAAATCCTTCTAAAAAGAATAGAGGGATAAAAGATCATAAAGACACATGATCCTTTCTGACATAAAGAGAACCTCCAAAACAAGACAAGGCACGAGGGAGTGAAAGATGGGACTTTCTCACTCCACAATCTTTGCATACAGAGTATGGCCATAAATGCTACAGCAGGACTGAAACTATCATCAAGCCCAAATTTGTTTTACATCCTCTTTGACAACAATTTTTTTCTGACAGAGAGAACTCAGTTCTACACTGTTTCACTATGCAAGTGGGGAGGAGGCACAGTAAACGCATTCTAGATCTGTTCTTACTGGTCCACTAATGTGAGCAGATAATGTGTTATAGTATCCTTCCTATAGGAGTCTTAAAACTGTTTTTCGCAAAAGATCAGTGTTTGCATGCAGTCTGTACTCCCATGGGAATGCTAGCAAATCCACAGAGCTATAGGCACACCATACCTAGGTGGTGTAGACTGGGGAGGCTTTTGAGCTCTGGCCTGCACCCTACTCCAGCTGACTTCAACATACTGCAGCTATAACTTACTTCCTAGGCAGGAGACAACAAAAATTCTTATGTATTGGATAAATCCACAGTATTTCTCAATTCTTTACTTTAGTGTGATCCACAGTTCTTAAATTTTGGCAATAAACCACCCCAAAACCTTCTCTTTTACACTGATGATATTTTCTAACTGGGATAGCTGGCACTCCCAAGATACAGGCTAGGATCCAAATGACTGGTTCATTCACTCTCCTTTGTAACCTACTCACAGAAAACTATCTGAAGGCCTCAAGCAGAAAGAATCATAATGTTCAGCTTACTTAAACAGCAAGAACATGCCCAGAAAACTTGCTAGCACAACAAGGAGGACGGAAGCAAAGAAGTATGGATGGAAAGAAGAAACTATTCTGTAGATACGGTTTTGCAAAGTAGCTGTTGCTCACTGCTAAGGACAAAACAGGGATGCTAATCATCCAAACTCTGTAACAATGACATACCCCAGTTGGTGCAATTGTCTGCACATGTATTTTCAACAAAGCCTTGATAAGCAGAAATATCTGTTCTACAGAGCAAAGTAGGCTTTTTGCTTGTACTCAGCAAGCTCTCAATGATGCTTTTGCCACCTGTGTTTTAAGGAAAGCACTTTCTTCTCTGTTTTATTCCACCTGACACTGATCCCCCTGCTGTTCTGTGTGAGAGAGAACAGCTGTTTGATGTCAGGAAGAGGCCTTCCTCAGCCATTATTTGGGTGCAGCTGCATGCTAGCACTTGCAGCTGATACTACTTTAAACTCCCATCTTAGCTTTCTAACTATTCACTTTATTTCTACTGTCATCTGTATTTTTTACTTTCTTCTAACTTAGCTTTAGATATCTCCCTATTTAAGAGTTGGAGCAACATTTGTGATTTTGCCTCTCAACTGAAACTTATTCTTGCTATATCCTTTGCAATACTGGCGATGAGGTTTGAACAGATAGATTACAAATTGAGGGAGCTCTTCTTTGGGGTTTGTTCTACATGGTTCAATGCCTTTGAAGCCTAATGTCTGTAGATCTAGCTTGCTATACCCAAATCTACTAGAATTTTGCTCAGTTGTATGTGTAGTTCCTTTTGGAAAAGTACAGAAACCATCAAACAGTACACCCCTTTAACTCTTAGTCTGAGGTGCTTACGCCTTAAAGATACAATATTCTCTATCATGGTTTTCTTAAGTAATGAAAGATACTTGTAAAGCTGATCCAAACAATTCACCTAGACCAAGAAAGCTTTTATTAAAATCACTGAGACAGACAATCAAGGTATTTTGCTCTTTTTCCCTTGGGCTCTCTTAGCGTTCTCAATACATTTGTCCATTTGGCCTTCAGTGGAAAATGACCCAATTAAATTAAAAGTCCCTTTGTATCTTGGTGGTAGAACCACAATAATACAATGCAAGTTTTTGGCCTTAGTGATCATTCCACATGGAACAGCCTTTGAATGCCATCTATTCAAAGGAATAAAAGTACCTCTCACCTAAAGAATAGATGTACACACACTTGGATACCCAAGTCCTCATTTAATTTCTTTTCAATAACTATAGATTTCATTTTGAATCTGCCAGCAGCTACTGACATCATCTTGCTCTTCTGTTTCTAAGTTAAAAGCGACCTACTTAGCACATTTATTTCCTGGAGTCAGTAAGAGACCCTGCAGCAGACACATACAGATTAAACTGCCTTTATATTGGAAATGTTTCTATTTAAAATGTAGTTTTTGGTTAGAGTGTTCTCACATGTGCCATTTCTTCCTCCACATAAAAGAGGGAGCTTTGATATTCCCATTCGTGAAACACATAACCATGCATTTTAATAATCCCAGCACAAAACTGCTAAAGTTAAACCAGCCTCCTGGCCTCTATATTGTTTGATTATTGACACATGCACTGATTCTGGAATCTGCTTGTGACTTTATCTGGATGGGATGAAAAACAGATTTGCTTAAATTCTTGGTGACAGAAGTGTAAGAAGGATAAAGGAGAGGTTATTTTTCCAGCACAACTGTTACTTACTTTAAAAAGTCTTCCCCAAAGCAAAATTATAATGTGATATCTTGGAAGAACACTACTCTATTCTTCATTCAAACTCTCTTTAACTCCACACCAGTAAGATAGAATCATATTAGCTAGCTAAGGACTCTAAAGATACTGATCAGATAGCTTTAAATTTCACTGAGGCTAGAGCTGTGAAAGGTTAAGATGCACTTCCCTCCAAGAAAAGTAGAAAAAGTTTACTGCCAGGGCAGCTGAAAAAGCTACCTGTAATGTTGATAACACTTTATTGATTCAAACAGCTACTTTGATGAAGCCACTTCTCTTTTTCCTGTAATCTTTCTGCTGCAGGCTGGAAAGGTAATGCCAAAGGAACACATTCGGCAGTTGGAAAAATATTCCAACATAGGAACATTCAGCAGAGAGACTGAGAGAATTGGATGATTGAAACCAGATGAAGCCAGATCATGATCACGGCTACCACTGCTGAATAACTAAGTCAAAACTGCCAGGCATTCCCTCCACCATGTAAGAAATCCCAGGGAAGACCAAGCCTTTTTCTCCTTCTGACACATGAAGCAGTGAGGATATTATTGACTCACAGAAGGTCCACAGTATCCATCAATCTGTTTAGTTCTGGTGAACACCTTGCTTCTTCCAGACTTCCTCTTACAATTGCACCCACAAAAATCACGACTTAAAATGTTATTCACTAATGGCATGAATATCTGGGACAGAAAAAGGAGGTTTTCCTAATACTGGCCCCTTAAAATGGCATAAAAAGGAACATGAAAAGGAGAGACAACATGTGATACTTGACACAAATGTCCAGAAGAGCAATACTCATGACATTTCTGTCAGCAACAGCACTCCACAAAGATTGAGTACTTTAAACACTTTGAAAAAGAAAAGCAACAATGGCTGGAATGTTCTTCTGTAGGAAAGTCAGCCAAGAACATTCCCAACCCTTGCTGACCTACTTCCCACTGCAGCTTTAAAGGAGCAGAGAGGGTATCTTCACAATTGTCATGCTGATAATCTGGTAATCTAAGTATATAAATTCAGAGTTCTAAATGGAATTGGTACCAACTTCTAAAAACAAAATATTTCACCTCAGTTTTAACCTCACATGATAGAGTTATGGAAACTATATCACCTTGTTAGGCAATGCTGGTCAAGAGGTGTCACATAACCTGACCCACAAGTGACATGTAATCAAGAGAGCAATTTCCAGTGAAATAGGTGACTGCCCTCTTCATTCCTGC
>NW_009953694.1:374362-435546 GCF_000747805.2 Chaetura pelagica | reverse complement strand
TGCTGTTTCTACCCAGCAACTTTTTAGCAAAATGCAACTTCAACATTCAATATTTCAAAGCAAAACTTCTGATTTAGGCAGTATCAAGGTGCTTCAAAATACCAGCTAAATTATATTCAGACAAACTGAACAGCCCGAGTGAGTAAATGCAATTCATAATGTAGACCACTCGAGGGAGTATATGAGTGACAGATGAAAAGGTCAAGATGATAACATATTTGTGAACTACATACAACCATTTCCTTATTTAATAAAATAAAACAATGGTAGATCTATCAAAGTGTACATTCTTGAAAGGTCAGAGAGGAAATCGGGTTTCATCAAATGATCTTGTAAGAGCTGCTTCTAAATGTAATACTGTTTGAAAAACAGTTGTGCAGGCTGAGGTACTGGGCTGATGCCCACCCTTCCCAGGAACTGTGATCATATTGCCCTCAGTTGGAAGGGGACTGTGCTTTAAGGACTGGCTGGACACATTTGTCTCCTAAGTTTTCACAGATGGAAAATGACTTCAGTTGAATATGTACTTTCTCCATGGAACCTAGGTTGCAGTCAACATTTTTTCTGATTCTCTTGCTTACATTTCTCCTATTGAATGAGAGGGAAAAAGCAATTATTTCACTCTAACACATTCTTACTTCGGTTTTATTTTTTTTTTAATAATACAAATTTCAGCTATTTGAAAATTAAACAGAAGTATTTTTCTCAATTTCAGGTTCTCACACAAAATAAACTTGCCTTTTTCAGCTGAGTTTGCTAGCAACAGAAGTTATTGTTGCTAAATCTTGCTAAATCTGTTACAAATCTTGGAAGGCACAGGCTTACACTGCAGGTGCACCTGAACGTACTTGCACCTGAGAAGGGCTTGAAAGGTGAAGGCAAGACCAAGAGGAAAGCAAGAGAGGCAAGGGGATATATCCTGTTCCTACATCTTCTGCTCAAGGGAAAGGACAGTCCCTGGAACTGACAGAGCTCAGCGGCAATTTTACCTGTGCATACCTGGAGATTCTCATCTTTCAAAAGAAGGAAGCAATTGGCCCCTCTATCCATGCTTTCTGGCTACGAGAGGGAAACAAGCTCTGCTGGCCAAGGAAGTAATCTTACATTCTCCTTTTGTCAACTGCCACTGCCAACTGCGTATGCAACAAAGGATTGAGTGCTCTTGCAGAAGGTGGGTCTGCCAGGTCAGTTAATTCAGCGGCAGACTGAGAAAAGGAACAATCTGAGGAACTGTTTGGGATAATGTTACTGCAAGTTACATCACTAAAAATGCCTGGTTCTGCACTCTGATGTTCTGGTTATTTTTTTGTCCTTACTAACCATTTGGGGGAACAACAGAAACTCCTCCACTCAAACTCCACTAAAAAGCCCCTCTTCAGTTTTAAAAACATCTGGCTTTTATGCTGCAAGAACAAGCTTACTTTTTATTATTTACTTTAAAATAGACAGGATATTAAACCAGCATGAGTGGGGAAAAAGAGATGTAACCAGGAACTTCATGCTAAATCCCATGAGACAAAAGAACTGAAATGCTGCAATCAGGGCAAAGTCCACACTTACTTAGCTTCTACCTCTTCAATTTCCAGCAGGAAAGACAGGATGGTAAACCAATGTTAGGAGACACTTAAGAGAAAAAGAGAGAGAATTTTTTTTAATTTTTTTTTTTTCAAACTGATGTTGCAACTTTTGTATTGACAGCAGTTTTCCATCTTCAATTAGTCATAGGTATGTCACAAGAAAAACAGGAAAGAACAAGGATGGTTTCTCCTTCTTAGGGCTCTTTTCTGAAATCCAAGGATAGAATTTTCCTTGGGCTTGAATAAAAGGGATGTCTTCCAGCACTTTTAGAGAATTTCTAGGATCAAAAACAATAGAAAATTGAGATAGGAAAACATACTAAGTTATCTAAAGCACCTCCATACTAACATAAAACTACACAACCTCCTTCTATGGTCTCCAAGATATGAACTTCCTTGATTGGGATGTATATGGTATTTCTCTATACTTTTAAAATTACTTTACAATAATTTGCTACAATGTGGACAGAAGATTATAAAATCCAGCTGGAGAGTTCTGAGAGCATTTTCCATTTGGGCTAGAAAGAATATGCAATCTCCACATCACCTCTAAAAATAAAACAGAGGAATCCCAATTTGTATGCATATAGACATCCCAAAGACCTCTTCCAAAAGTTTCCATCTTGGCTCATCTCAGGTAACCTGTGCAAGTTGTTTGCTATGTTAGCAAACTTTAAAAAATACTGGTGTACTTGATACACATGCCCTATTCCTGTGACTCATGGTGCTACCACCAGGTCAGGTCACAGGTGCCAGCCCCTACATTGATTGGTCCATGAAAACAAATACTTGCACCTGAGGTGCAGTGATGATGGATTCTGCTTTGTTATATGTCATAGTTAAAACAGGAAAGAGGAAATAAATCCCAGTCCCATCCCTTTTTGCCTCTTACCTCATTTTCCTCTCTCTCTCTCTCTCTCTCTCCTGTTTGTAAAAGTCTAGCTTGCAAAAGGTCTATAGAAATAATTTCTTCCTGCTGGTGGCAAGCAATGGAATAATTTCTGCTAGCATAACAAATGGGGAAAAAATAGTGAGGATAATGAAGTTACTCATTTATAACCAGGTATCACTGACATCAATGGCAATACTCCCCTTGAACTTCTATGGCAGCAATGTGGGTCTCAGCTGGTGAGGAAAACATTCCTTTACTCCACTCTACAGGCAGTAAACTCGACAGGGTGACAAGGCAGCATCTTGTAGAAGTGGGAAGATTAATGAAGAAGGCAGGAGAAATTTTTCCAAAAGTGACTCATGTTCCAAAAAGAAGTGATGGATATCAATTCAAGAGTACTACTGCAGAGTAGAACTGGCTTTTCCTCGTAACTTGCTGATTTGGTCTAATTAAAATATTCTTTATAAAAAGTTTCATTCCCAATCACTGAGTTTCCTGTTATTTTGGTACAATGTTTTCTGAAGATTCAAAATTATTCCTGAGAGCTAAAATTCCATCTCAGAGCCACTATTGCTGGCAAAGCAAGCATACTAAAATAATGAATCTGGAACTTGTAACCCTAAAACAATTCTGGGAGTCTTAAAAAATGAGATTCAATGCAATGCAAAAATCATTCTTAATTGATTTGGTTTTGAGCTTTGACCTATCACAGTTCAATTGTGTCAAGCTGTGTTATACACTTTTTGTACCCAGAAAAGCAGGATGTTATTTTAAATAACTGGAGATGAAATTTCATATGACTGTGAAAATGAAAGACACCTTGACAAGCATGTAAAAAAAAATTCAGCTATTCAAAACCACAGGAATAAGATGCAACCAGAGAACTGTGCAAGATGAGCCTGAATAAGCTTTGTTTTACATCAAGTAAACAAAAAAGGTATGAAGAACAAAACTTATGCCTCTCCAGGGAAAAAAAAAAAGAAAAAAAAAGAAAAAAGGTATCCTTTACCTTAAATAGATTGCACATCCATAGTTTTTCCTAGGGGATTAAGAAGATTTGGCCCATCTGGATGCCTGTCTCTCTTAAAAATTCTGGTCAGCACATGGAAGGAGAATTTCGTTCATGTAAGATCTGGCTTCATCCTGACTCATTAATGCTTTCTTGGAATGACTGCTTATTCAAGATTATGAAATCACATTTAAAGGACAGTCTTGTTGCTGATTTGTGTCATCCTTTGACACCACTTAATTTAGGTGACTTTACAATTAAAGTATGGGGTTCCAACCAGCAGATAAGTTAGCACCAGTGTCTGGAGTAAAACACAAGGATAAAAAAACACAAGGTTGCCTTTAAAAGATACTGATGCTAGTCAGTGGCACGGCAGCCATGTTCACCATGTGAGCCAGTTCGGTCAGTATGAAGCAACAGATTTTCACACCTCTTAGGGGTCAGGAATTGGTACTATGCCCAGGGAGGGACCTAAGGAAAAGCAGCTACCTCAGACTTGCATTCTTGCTGCTGTTCTTCCCACTTCATGTACTACAGACATCCCACACTTGCTGCTCAAAGGTACTGGTAGCAACATGTGGGTGTTACTTGG
This sequence comes from Chaetura pelagica, assembly GCF_000747805.2. Classification (NCBI taxonomy): domain Eukaryota; kingdom Metazoa; phylum Chordata; class Aves; order Apodiformes; family Apodidae; genus Chaetura; species Chaetura pelagica. The sequence continues at coordinate 431,476 of NW_009953694.1, read as the reverse complement.
AACTCCTACGTAGGCTTGGACTCTACTGTCATAGGCTCTGAACATATAGACAGCAGGGATGGGATCCAGCTCTACAGAGATTCCCATCTCCAAATGCAAGATCCACACAGAGTGAAGAAAGAAGGCAATGCACAAACAAGAAGTGGGCTGAAAAAGAGGGCTGAAGGAACTGCAGGAGTCTAAATATACTCTGACACGGACCAGCAAGATTTCTATTGTATACACATCCCTGCACTGAGCTAGACTTTATAAATGAGCATGGATTGCTGCTTAGGGCCTGCAACTGTTCAAAACATGAGGCCTCCAGTTTCCACTGTAGATCTGCTAGACCTGCCTGACCTGCTAGATGCTGTGATAATGGTCTTCAGTCAAAGGAAATCCTCAGTGATGCTCAGGCCTCATAGCTTGGCTGATCACAGTCCGGGCAGAGACTGTTGATCTGCCACCTTCCTGCCACTGATTTGGAATGTTCTCTGAAAGTCAGAACTAGGTTTATTTTGGAGACAGGGTTACCCTGGAAAGGACAGACCAAGTCCTGTGTATTTCATAAGCTACTGCTAAAAACTTATCCATCAAAAGCTGGTTGTTTTGGGGTTTTTTTGCAGCTGAAACCATCTGAACCTCCTCACCGTAAGAAGGAGGTAAGAGAGAGAAGCCCTCATTACCTTTAACCTCAGCTTAAGCACAAACCACAAAAAATAATCAGCCTTTGGGCTCAAAGGCAACATATCTCAATGTAAATATTGATATTTTGCAATACAAGTAGCTACTGAGAGACGAATAGCAAGGGGAATAAATTCAGAGGCCAAGCAAGTTAGTAGGCATCTGATTTAACAGACCCTTATATAGTTACAAGCTCCCTTAATGTCATGGGGCTCATTTCTAATTCATAATAGATTATAGCAGAGTCAGATTAGTGCTTTGAGCCTGAACTAATATTCTAGATGTCTCACAGCCTGTCTCCTCAGCAGGTGTACAGCAGTACTAGCCCACCAAAGCAATGGGTAACATTCCCAGCTGGTGTAAATCAGCGTGGCAGCACTGACATCATTGCTAATTTACTCTGAAATGGAGGACCTGTGTGTACATATTTCAAATTCCTGAGGCTTTCCTTTTGCTAAAATGAAATCTGTTTGGTTGCAGAATCATGGAGGACAGGGATGGAGGAAAACATTTTAAACTCTCCCTTTTGTTCTGATGCATTGTACAGAAGTGTCTCTGTTTGTTTTATTGCTCTCTAAGGAATTTTCTTTTTTTCTTTTTATTTCTATTTCTTTTTTTTTCCCTTCCCCCCCCCCCCAGCCTCTATTTTTTTCCAGCAAGAAGAAGCATCTGGCCCAGAGTAACTAAATCGTATGGTATGTCAGGGAGTTCTGCCATCCTTCGCAGAAGGAGTCACATACCTCCAGCTGGCTGCAATGGCTTTCCTTATCCAAAAGATACTTCTTAGATAAAAATAAAAGGTCTAAAGACAAACTCCAAATAAACTTAAATAACAGCTCCCTCCCCCCCCCACCCAGGACAGCAGGCAAATGTTGGGGGAAGGAATATATAGTTAAAGTAAAATATTAAAATGTCCCCTAGCAATTAAAAAATAAAAAGCCGCTGTGCTGTTTGGCAGTGTTTTTCCACATACTGAAGCCAGGCAATCATTGGAATATCCAAGCCTGACCTTTGGAAAAACAGAATACCCCTCATCTCCTGTGCTGCCTGCAGCCCTTCTAAAAAAACCCAACAAAACACCTACAGAAATAAAAAGAAAATATAACAAAGAGCATGTGATCACCTGCGTATGTAAGCAAAGATACCGATCATTCTGAATGCAAAGACATGCATCTTTTTGTTGTGAAAAATTTCAGGGGAAGGAAGAAAAATATTTTATTAGCTTAGTAATGAGAAGTTTCCACAGCTAAGGTAATACATGATAATGTGGACTGAACAGCAGCCCATTGTTTGAGAGCAGAATGGAGCCCTGTATGGGATCACTGCTGGATTCTGTACATCACAGATGGAAGGGAGGAATTATACTCTGAATTTGGGGGGGAAAAGAGGGGTATACGTTTCTTTTGCAGATTTACTGGCCTTGCATATAGGTCAGTAAGTCACAGTCAAACGCATGCACACAAACACATGCTCACACATATACACGCTGCAGCACAGACAATCTGTCAGACCTGGGAGGCAGCTTGTTTAAGTTGAAAGTTTAATGAGTGCCTGACACTAAGCTAACAAGGCTTTCAAACAGTGGCTAACAGAAAACAGAGATCAGGGAGACTGCATGTGGTGCCAAGATATTTGTTTAATATTAACAAGGGCTGAATTGAGGCAATAAAAGACAAGGAGGAAAATTCTATCTTCTGAAAGTGCTGAAAGCCAAGCAGTGCAATATATTTAAAATAACATAAGTGTTTAAACGAGAGGGTTTGGTTGTGTTGTTTTTTTTTTGGATAAGAAATAAAATCCACAAATGTGAAGCAGAAGCAAGCAGTTAGCAACAAGAACATTTCAGCAAATATGAACATACCTAAATTCATGTTCTATCTTACATATATTTAAGACTTGACAATCTGGCAAAGGTAAACAGAGGATTCATATTCTTTTCTAGCAGAAAAATTAGAGTCCTCTGCCAATTAAATTATAAATCTTTTGATGATTTATCTATGTCTATGTCTAGGGACATACATAGTACATATATAGCATTACAGAGAACATAATTCACTAGTAAAACATACATGTGGAGGTCAGGAGCACTACTGAATCTGCAAATATATATATGCATACTAATGGAAGATAGATCACATTTCAGGCAATAAACATGTCAGTCTGTGTGCAATCTTTTACTCAGGAGATCCTTAAACTCCTGATGACTGGAAGCTGGGATGATCAAAAAAGGTAATGTTCACTCATGCTTGCTCTGCTTTTTCTTATATTCATAAAAGCAAAAATACTTCCCCTGTACCTCACTGATGAAATGACTAGGAAGACTAAAAGCAGCTATTCCTTCCATTACACTCCAGACTCTAACCCCTACAATCAAATTTGACACCACTGTGTAACTCCAATGAGTTAATTTTTATTAACACCAGAATGGGAAGAGCAATTTTGAGCTTTGCATTTTGCTTTCTCAGGCAATAGAGAAGTTCTCCTGAGTTTATTTTTCGAAGCTGAAAACTTCAGAAATATACCAAATGAACTAGAATTTATAATTTGAAGAGTCATCAAGCAAAACATAAAGAATGGTTCTAATCCACAAATGGTATGAACTTAAGAAAGTGCTGTTATCAGAACCCAGATGAAAATCCAAGACATTTTCAGGCAGGCGAAGGCAGAAGCACAGAGTAAGCTTCTCATTCTGAAGCTGCTCTGTTGTTTTTTCTGCATGTTACAATACCATGAATTTTGGAAAACTGGAGGAAAACTTGGATGTCACAAACTCAAGGCACTATTTTGCACTTTATTTTAACTTGGCCAGCTTTATCAGCAAGCTGAAGAGCATTCCAGCCTGACATCTGAACCAACGTGACTTGTAATCCTAAATTCATCTGAAGTTTGGTATTGTATTCCACATACACTCAAACTCTACCAATTCTAGTTTACCATCTAATCTGCAATATATAGTTTCAGATTCCCAAACTATTCAAATACTCACGGTGACATGACTAACAGTAGTTAAGGATCCAGTTAGTATATAAGCAGAGAATTATCCTTATTTCTTCATTGCTTTACTACTTGCCCACTCAAAGGTGAATAAACAGGTCAGAGTACAGAACTTTGGAAAGTGACCGCCAGTCTTCTTATTGTTTTAATGCTTTGCAAAATGTTTTCTTGAAGACATAGTGCTTCATTTCTTATGAAGAATTTTTTCAGATTGCCTAGGCTTACCTACTTAAAAGCATAACTGAACAGTACGAGCCTATAAATATTCTAACAAAGATTCAACACAAGCTGCAGAGCACTAATATAATATGTTGGCTGTAAATGATCTTGCAAACTGTTCCCTCATATATGTGGCATGTCAGACCAAAGATACATCAAGTGTGCCCAGCCTGAAATACAGCTGTTTCACAGTCTTCTGAACTGTCTTCACATCATCCTCTTTGGAGTAAAAGATAGGTGTATATGTTCCTGGTAACTTTTGCTCTGAAGGTGTTTATAGACAATAACAGACCCAGCACAAGTGATGGCTGCTGCCCTAATAACCAATGGCAGGTTCACCATTGAAAAATGCTTGCAAATGACTGTCCCAGTGAAACACTGTTAATGTGCTGATCCTACAATGGGACTTCTGGTGTTATCAAAGTCTCACCTATCAAAATCAACATTAAAAATGAGACTATATTGAATTTCAGAAGCTAAATAGAATTAAGCTACTTTATAATGAGGAAGGAGACCTTCAAGCATATCTGGGATCAAAACCATGATTTTTTCCCTTGGATTCTACTTAGTGCTATCACTTTACTGCTAAAGATGTTCTACATCAGAGGGAATTGTAAACTGTGGCCAAAAGTTACTCATGCAGTTCTTAGACAAGATTCAAATTACTAATACCATGTTCAATTAAATTTTCAAAGGCTTTATATACTTGACTTGACCAATAAAAAAAAAATTGGTTACTCCAAATCTATAATTCAATTGCAAAACTATGTAATTTCTGTCTTCTTATACGGATGCTAACAGCTGGAAACTACCAAAAGTAGTGACAGATGTCTAAATGCCTTTGAAAATAAATGCCCTAGGAAAGTACCAGGGATTAAATGGAATGATTTTAAATCAAATTCTTAGATCAGTCTGAGTTCAACAACCTTTTAATTCTAAAGTTATTTTACAAAGAAAATGGAAATATCTAGGACATGTTGTAAGTGCAGCCAGAGCATTTGCAACAGCTGACATGCCATTAGGCAACTGAAAAAAAATATAAAAAGAGACGACTGGAAGAATCACTCCACCAAACAACTAGAGAAAAATAAAACTTTTGTAATCTACTAAGGCAGGGAACAAGCTAGAGAACAGGAAAATAGCTGAGACTTTTTCCTGCCCATCTGATAAAATACTAAGAATCCAATTTATTTGAATGATCTGCACTCAGAAGAAGTCATTACACATAGAATTTTTTTCTGAAATAGCTACTGAACTTTCCATTTTTATTTTATTCAGAAATCATTCCATGTAGACAAAATTTAAGCTATAAATTTTAAGAAAGAAACACTGTCCATTTTTGTGCTTTTACTGCTCTTGGCACAAGGGAGGCCTGGTCTGTGATAGATACATATAGATACTATAACAGCGAATAATCATTACTTCAGAGTATCTCCCTGTCCTTTTATTTACAATACAGAACTTTGTTCTTCATTTTCTTAAGCTGTTGTATAGTGTCATTCTTCTGCTGCACTTGATCGTAAGTCAGAGGTGGCTTCCAGTTTTGAAGTGTTTTGAAAACCGGCAAGTTACTTACTTTATCTGTCATTCTTAAAAAGGACCTAGTACTAAAATACAGAGTTCAAAACTACATCACTATTATGCCATCAAATTTAATGTTTATATGTCCTGCAGATTCCAAATGTCTAAGAACTAAATGACAAGTGGCAGCCTACAATGCAGGAGTAACAGAGGAGACAAAAGGTCACATGGATAAATTCTACTCCTGCAGGGACTTTCAAGAGAAGCCCATGAGTAGGGACTTCCTTCCTTCCCACGGGCAAACTTACACAAAATACCAGTGTAATAATACCTACCCCATTTTTTTTCCTGTGCTGATTTCCAAAATGACAAGGCCAGCTAAGTTGTGGAAAATTGTGCTATCCAACAGTATTCTTCATATGTCAAATGGTACATATGGCTGCACTGTGCATATATTCTGTCCCTCCAGTGTCATATGTAAAAGCTGACCAAGTATTTGAAAAAAATCTGGGTCTTTCAGCTCAGCAAGGCTCTTAGAATTTTTTTGTTCCAGAATTTTTAGGTCAGTCATAATGCTAAAAGCTATCACCAGAGATGAGGTGTTATATATGTTCTTCTCAGGCAATATAATTCTATTTTGCTTCAGTTTCCAGGCTACATAGCTTCCACAATCTCTTCACAGTAATGGTTTGTTTTCCCACCTCTTCTTTTTCTAGTTAAAAATGTGGTGAATCCTTTAGACAACTAATCTCTACCACTGAAAATACATGCTATTTCCATCCCACACCTCCCATGCTATTCATCAACAGATAGGCTAAGTTGCAGGACAATGTCCTTAAAGGATGTTTTTCTCATCTTTTTTTTCCACCCCAATACAAGAAACAACTTTGGATTTTTTTCAGTGCTACTCTATTTTCTTTTAGATTAATAGAAGCAGTAAGGAAGACAACATGTCACCTCTGAAGCACTGTGTTGGCCCTTTGAATGAAGAAGTCTTACAAATTTAAATATGAGTACCTCTGAAATAAGTAGCAAAAGAGTTCCACAGCACAATGGACAGAGCTTTGTTAAAACCAAGGGGCATCTTGCTTCATTATCAAATAGTGTTTTATTATCAAATAATGCAATTAAGATGTTCTGTATCTTCAGCTATGCTGAGAATCATCAGTTGAATTCCTCTAAGTATTAGTGGCTTGCATTATCAAACCAATGGCTTCCCAGCAGATCAATCCTCTCATTTAATGTCAAACAGGAAGACAGTTTCTGACACTGCAGAGCAGGAAATTTTAGAAGCAAGAAATGCAAATATTTCTGAACAGCATTAAACTGACTTATTAAAACTCACTGTCCCAGATGGTCAAAGAGTGAGATTAACTGTGTCTGGATACTAATGAAAGGCTTGGATCATTTTATGACCATTCACATCTTTAGCCATGCTAGGCAGAGATAATGACTGCACTAATCAGAAAAAGTTTCAGGGCATAAGCTGTCTGTTTGTGGGATGCATCTCCCACAGATTACTTGCCAAAATAGGATTCTTTCTCTTTCACCCTGTCCCACCTCATAAAGTTTTGAACAATTAGCCTTCTACATTAACTGTCATCCAGTTCTTTCTCCAGTGGTGGGCACCAGTCAGTGCCAGAAACACTATACCCTGCTTCTTCAGAATGTGTGGTTTCTGCAGTTGAGACTTTCCAGTGTGACACTAAGACACAGTGACAGCAGGACCTGTGGAGGTTGGAAAACAGCTCAGCCCAGAACACACTTGAACTCTGTTTGCAACACATGTAACCTTTGAAATAGATATTTGAGTCTTGTAAAAGGTTATATTACATTTTCCAGTAGAGTGGACTCAAAATTTTTTTTGTCACTGTCAACCCTCAGAATTTCTCTCTGTTCCACCCTTCCCATCCAAGTTTTCATTGGAAACACAACAAAGGTGACGTAGTTACAGAAACCAGCTACAGACCCATTTATCATTGTTTTATGGACCACCCCTGGTCTATAAACCACAGTTTAGGATTTGCTGGCCTAAAGCATCACAGAAAAGCTAGGAAACAGCAACTAAACTATCTGTGGACATAAACTATGAGAATAATAGTTTTGGCAAATCTCATTCTTCTTTTTTTTGTCCATAAGTGCTCTACTAACAAATTCTGACTTTATTTATTATTCACAACTGCTGGGAAATAGAATTCACATGTCTCTAGATTTTACTAGCATAAAAAATCTTGACCTCACTTTCTCTGCTAATGTGATTTGGAACCGTCACTGTCATTTCAAGTAGGTAAAGATCCTATTTAAATCAGACCTCTGAGTTGCTGGTCAGCCTCTGACAGTTTTATAAGAAAATCCTTGTCAGTAGTTATTTTCTGTCTTGTAGGAAAACAGCAGCAAAATGGTTTGATTTTATGACTGTTCACCTACTGAACTGATTAATTATTTGTGCATTAGATGATTACTGGAAATCAATGTAAATCATGGCATTACTGTATATGAGGTCCTCTTGGTTTTTAATTCCATGCTTGCACACCTAAGACAATTTTCTTGCAATTGTTTGTTTTTAAAATTGGCATTTATAGCCCTAGCCCATTGTTCCACTGACAGCTAACTAGCTGTCACACCTGATCAAAAAAGATAATATTGTGTTTAAAATAATTGTTAGGATGAAACTGAAACATTCTGTGATTATTTAGATGGTGCCAAATTACAAGCTGTGGTGTTTTTGCCTAATTTTGCTTTAGCAGGCATAATGCTTCATATATAACACCTAATTTTATTGCAGCTTGTCAGCATATTCTGGGAATGTCTTCAGTATTTACCTGCATTTTCTTCTAAATGGAATTGTAACTACATTTTCATGTGCCAGGCTTTTTCTCTTCTGCATAGGAGCGTTATAGTGAAATCATTGTCACATGCATTAATGTCATAACTCAGTGATTTACGTAGGACTAGAATTTATACCTGAGCAATTATTTGGGAAATAAGAGGCAGGAAAAAAAGCAAACAAAGAAAAAAAACAAAATAAAAAAATACAAACCCACATACAAAACAAGAAAAACTAAACAAAACAAGACAAAAAAAACCCCAAAACAACAAAAAAGAAAAACCAAACAAAAAAACCCAACAATTAAGTAAGATAGGTCTTTATTCTGGTCCACTTTTTCTTTCTGTGTCTACAATGGGATGCTGCAGTTTTGTCTTGTGTTGCTTTACATTATAAAACACTCCCTTCCTCATCCAGTTTGGTACGAATAAACAGCACAGCAAATGGAAAATAACAGGCTACTTAGTAATAAAAGATGTTTCAAAAATCCAATAATATATGACCACATAAAAAATTGTTGATCATAGAAGAAAATGACTCAGTAAATTTTCCACAAATTTTCTATGGCTCTGAACAGGGGGAAAAAAAAATAAAAAATAAAGTGTTGGGTATCTTTGTAGGGTTTGAGTTTGGTTTTGGTTTGTTTTTTTGTTTTGTTTTTAAATACAATACTGTTGTTTCCTTTCTGGAAGAGAGCTGAAATATGAGAGTCCAGAAGGCTTTTGGTACTGTTTTAAATGATGGAATTATTACTATTATTATTGCTATGATTATTATTATCATCACCATCATCATCATCATCTCTGGTGATATGGGATAGCAAAAATATTGTTTTGTTACTTTAATTTTATTAGAAGATCAACATTCTTATGGCATCTTGCAACTTGTTCTTAGATTAAGTTTTATCCTCTTATTTCTCAGCTGAAACTTACTGCAACAAAAAGAGCTGGTAATTGGCCCAAGAAGAACAAATGTCAGGTTGAAATAAAAATGTATTCATTTATGGTGTCACCAAATGATATGGGAATCCAGTAATGCTAAGAATTGGACAGACACATAACAAGAATCCTTGTACCAAAGAAGTTTGTGTGAGGTCAGGAAGGTGAGTAACAGGGCTGGGAATACAATCCTTATCTCTTGACATCTGGTCCACTGCCCTTCCCCAGGACTATCCCAACTGTTGCCTTTCTCCTGTCTTCACCATTTGTTTCAAGTGACCACTGGCACTGAAACACTGAAGCAGCTTGGGGTCATACTACTCCATCAGGTTCTCTCTAACAGCAGTGAATGCCAAAGGTTTCCAACAGACATTTTGAGCCTTAATTTCTTATAATAAAAATTGGTAAAATGTAAGAACTAGACTGTCTTCTTCCAGGCTTTCTCATGTGCCTTTTTGCTGTCTCATTATTGTTTTTTCTTTTTTATTTCAGCCCTGAGGTAAGCTTCAGGAATGTGTGCTGTTCTGTTTGATGACTGACACAAGAAGGCAAGACCAATGCTGGAGTACAGAACACTCTCAGCATTTCCCAATGTATCTAATTTCTACCTGCATACACTGACTTCCTGCTACAGATGGTGGCTGACACACAAGCTGAGCAGTCCCAGTTGTCTGCCTGCTGCCATTCCCACACAAAGGATCAATTTTGGGAAGATTTCTTACAAATCCAAGTTTCTGCTTTTTGAGCTATTTTACAGCTTCTCTTGTACCCAAGAACTGAGAAGTGAGATTTCCACAGGGCTGAAAAGCAAAAAACTTTCTGTAAGGTCTATGAAAATCACAAGAAGTTGCCATTTGTTTGGTTTGCCTAGTTACATTGAATCATATTTGAAAAAGAAAAGAAAGAAAAAACAATCAGCTGATGGTATCAGTTCTCATAATTCTAACTTTGAATCAGATTGTTATCAGTACTAAGTTTAAATATAAGTTGACTACAAACAGGCAAAAATGGGCTATGAGAGGTAATCTCTGCCATCTCCCTCAGGCCTCCTGAGTCAGACAGTTGCTTGTTCATGCAGCTCTTATTCACTGTGATTATACAGCACATCACTGTTTCAAACTTTAAAACACTCTCAGCTTGATATATGCATTCTGGTATCATCACACATGCATTTAAAAGTAATGAAGAATTAATTCTGTAGAAATAACAATGGGTGATCAAGTGTTAAGAAATCCCTTGGTCTTCTGCGTGCACAGACATGCATAAATTTACTTTATGCCTCAGTTTCCACAGTAATAAAAATAGTACTGGTTTGTCCTCCAGGACTGCTGGGGATAAAAGCATGAGAGATTCTGTGTTGGTCAGACTGTACAGCTACTGGGATCAACTAGTCCAGTAGAATTTCTTGTTTTAAAAGGGTAGTTGAGGTAAAACCATACAGCCTTGGATTTTGTATTGGCTAGGGATCTAAGCCTCATCACAGTTCCAGCATTAGGGTTGAGCCTGCAGCAGCAGCTGGGCCAGGACCCTGTGTTCCAAGCTCACTGCAGAGGATGTGCCTCTTTGGTTTTGGTTTGGGTTGATCTCTATTTGACTTACATAAGAAAGTGATGAAAGATACACAGTTTGCCATGGAAGCACAGACACTGTGGTTTCAAGAGCAGAAGATGAAACTTGATGGCTCCAGCTCAAAATAAAAAAGTCTCCTTTAGTTTACTCAGCCTAGAGAGCCCAGACTTGGGATATGGCTAATCTGCATGGGAGGAGGGCAATGAAATACACATGAAATTATCAGTTCCCTGATTTTCTGTGTCTATCAGTAAACTGCCAGAGCATGTATGTTTTCTCCTCTTGCCCCACTACTCTACCTCTGAATGCTGCCACTCTTCTCCACCTGTTCTACACAATCAATACACAACTCACTGTGCAGAGTGGAAACTTCTCTGCAGTTTTTCCCTCCCTCTGGGAATTTTGCAAACCCACCTCTGGTTTGTCCGGATCCATCTAAAGCTCTTCGTGTTATAAACAAATAACAACAAAAAAGCTGCAGTCACAGAACTTTGTTGATTATTCCTGTGCCATATTAGGGTGCACATGGTTCCCAGTAGCCTTTGAAAACTTGATGCATGGATTAGCTACATCACACACAATGCCCTTTACACACATTGAAAAAAAAGGAATGAGGTTGTTATTTTGTAAAAGACTTGCACTGTCACTGTCTAGACTTACCAGACATCCATTCCATTTCAGTGCATAACAACAAATTTAACTTAATGCACCTTAACAAATGAAAGCTCCCTAAACAATATACCGTCAACAGGGCATCATAATTTCAGGTTCAGTGCTTCTGGAAGAATGTGGTGTTCCTGTCAAGCTTGTATCCCCAGGCATAGCTATGTGAAGCACCACTCACTGTAGTCAAAGTGAAGGTAGTAGGACCATGCTGTGAGTTTTAAAATATTTTAGCTTGAAAGAAAATTAGGCTGCTAGCTTAGAAGAAAATCTCACTTTTTTCTTTTTTTTTTTCTTTTTTTTTTCTTTTTTTTTTCTTTTTTTTTTCTTTTTTTTTTCTTTTTTTTTTCTTTTTTTTTTCTTTTTTTTTTCTTTTTTTTTTCTTTTTTTTTTCTTTTTTTTTTCTTTTTTTTTTCTTTTTTTTTTCTTTTTTTTTTCTTTTTTTTTTCTTTTTTTTTTCTTTTTTTTTTCTTTTTTTTTTCTTTTTTTTTTCTTTTTTTTTTCTTTTTTTTTTCTTTTTTTTTTCTTTTTTTTTTTTTTTTTCCCCCCCCCCCCCCAAGTTCTTTGCCTTCTGGGAGGTTTTTTGGGGGAAGAAATTTTAAAAATGTGGAAGAGCCCTTTCTTTAAATGTTTATTAAAACAAATCAATAAAAAAACCCTACAGATTCTAAATTAAATATAAACAGCAACATCAACTTCTTTTGAGTTTGGGGAAAAAATATGCACAATTGTTTATAGTTTAAATTTCCCAGATGGCATTTCAGAGCTTGCTATTCTTCTGGCACTTCCTGTCTCAAAGGTAGGAAAAAGAAAATTTATTTTTATAGGCCCTCAATAAGTAAATTATATGACATAGAAAGCACTCATTTGCGCATATATTTAATCAGTTAATTCTCTGAAATACAGCTAAGGAAGACCAGATCAGTTCAGTAAAATGGACTCTGAAACCAGTGGCAATATCAATATTATTTAAGCAGCCAGTCGTTGTTTATTTAGAGTTACTTCATAGATTTTATCAGTTACACTAGGGCTTCTTTCAGATATCACTGAACATTTCTCAAGCAAGAAATTCTGAGGTATTTTTCAAAAAGTAGGTACTTATTTCTTGGATAGCCTGAGACTGGTGGAAATAGACTTTTCCACTGGTGCATACTTTAAACACAGATCTTTCATTGAGGGACTTGAGAAGGTAGGATATGAAATACATTTTTTCTAAGACCAACAGAAGATGCCACACCACTAGGAGCTCTACTGAGAGCCCTTATTCAGCAAAACAGAATTTTGCTACTTATTTTCTAATATATCTGGACTATGGAAACAGAAAGTACAAATATAAAGGACCCAATTATTGTAGAGTTCAGGCTCAGTAATGATCTTCTACAGAGCCCAAATGGCATGCTTACCTGACACCTCCCAGCAACTCTGTTTAAATTTCACATTCTAAATTGTCCAATTCCATGAAACTTCATGTAGCGAGCTAAGGAATCTATATTTTACGTGTTTTTTTTCCAAGACTCTCTGAAACCTGTAAGCTAATGCTTCTATTCCAGGAGTCTGCAACAGAAATGTCTTTCCTGTATTTGAAAGTAGCCATACTAACACCACGGTTTTGACTACTCTTTTTTGTCGGAATTTGAAGTCACTCATTAAAATAAATTTATACCCAGACTCAAAGCCAAAGCTCTTCTGTTGCTCCTGTGCACATGAGCTTGAAACATTATGCTTTGCCATTCTTTAGGACCTTCTGATCTGGTGCAAAGATGTACTGTTAGAGTTCTGAGACTTCACATGTGCAGGAATTATTATCCAGTTTTACAAAATGACAAAGAGGGCAAGTCTGATCTAACCACATCAGAAATCACCCAGGAAGGAAGCCAAAATTCTGCTTCCCAACAATATCTGCAAAATTAAGAAAGATCTAACACATAGGATGTTTTATTGAAAACACATAAATCAGATACAGGGAAATAGTCATGTAAGTACTTGAACAGATAACTAGCTCACAAGGACATTCAGTTCTGCATCCAAGTTACACAAAGCTGAGCAGAAATCCAAACTGGTTAGCTATGGTTTGCTTGAGCTCTAATTCTCAGTTTGCATTGTTGAATTACAGTCTGCCACCTTATTGTAGAAAGAATTTTGTCTTCTCCTTTCCTTTCAGCTATATTGTGTCTTCAGCAGGGATGAGGGTGGTTTTGGCTTCCCTTTATTAAATTTGATGATAAAAAACTGGTGTTAATTAATAATCATCATCTATCTGCTCTTCCTTCAAAGAAAAGTCTGACTTTTATAGGCAGCTTGGAAGAGAAATTGAGATACAAAAAGCACAGCTTTTTTAATGCACTTATGGTCATTGTAAAGTATGAAGCAGTGAAAACCCGTCTAGTTTTGGGGCAACCCTGCAAATCTTCTTTTCCAAAACAAATGAGGAAAATATGAAATTAATTTGTGTTTCTTTGTGTCCTGTCGCTTTAATTTGGCAATTCTAGTTTTATTCTAATTCCAAGAAACACAAAATAATTACAGTTACATTGACAAGCATACAGTGGCTACTAGTAGCATAATCTATAGAAGTGACTCCTGGAACATAGGCCTGAGAGTATTAACATCCAGACCAAAAACCTAACAAGGGGTACCCCTGGGTTAAAAATCAAGACTCCCTTAACTGGAATTCAGTGACTGTTCCCCACTGAGTGAATACATTGTGTACCCAGACAGTCATCTCTGGTTTTATGGGAGTCGCTTTGAATTATTCTGTCCTGCCAGTTCTGAGCCTGGGACCTCACTGTACACTGGAGTTACTTATTGTACTTAAGACTGCAATTGTGGAATACTTTAGCAGTGTGGCTATGGCTGCCTATAAAAGCATTGGTCCTTCACAAAAGAAGACATGTTTTAGGGTAGCTGTAGACTGTCCCACTGGAAACTGTCAAGATTGAGGCTAGACTAAGTCAACAACATGTTCCAGATGATAACAAATCTCTTGTGCTGTGATATTTTCCTGGTTTCCTGGTTTCATTTTAAAGAGACCTTATCTTTCACAGCTGGATATATACTCTCTAAAGATACCCTGAAAAGAGATGTCTGTCTGAAAATGCATAAAACAGCTCGGAGAAATGTGTGAAATCACACTCTTCTTTATAGTGGGAAGTTAACTATTCCATTAAATTCTGCTGCAGCTGCTTCACTGTTCATATTAGCGTCATGATACACTGAATTAATGGAATGTCCCTCATTGATTTTAATGGAAAGATAATTTTGCCCTTAGAATATCAGGCAGGCACATATGCAAAATGAGAAATAATCAAGACTGCAGAACATCTGCACTTTTAGTAATCTTTGGAAGTTCAAAGCAGTAGCAGTCATAGCATCTAAAATAGCACCTTTCTGCAAATAACATGTACTAGCTGTTCAAATCCATGTTGCTATGTCCCTTCAAGCAGTTCAGTATGTAGCCTACACACTGGCACAAAAGTTCCTAACTATAACTGATTTTAGTTCTAGAATCAAAATAATCCAAATTTGGTAAAGCAAACCATTAGTTCTGTCCATACTACTCTGGAAGAGGGAGTTGAAAAATCACAGTATTCACTGCTATAAATCTTTGGACACTTTTTTTTGCTAATGCAGTATCTATTTTCTCTCTCCAGTTTTCTTTTTTTTTTTTTTTTTTTTTTTTTTTTTTAATACTGGCAATTCTCAGTCTTGTGGTTACTTTAATTTCTGCTTTGAATGCTTCCCTCCAAGCTAAACTGTCTGGCTTTTGTTTTTACTTGTTTTGTTCCTCTTTAAATGGTGGATTGGAAACTTCCAGATGTCAATTTTCTAGTAAAATTTTATCTTGGAACAGCTCTTCTCAACACTCGTTCAAAACCTCAGCATTCTTCCAATGCTGATTTACACTACAGTCCCCTGGATGGAGAATGCAGCACCAGAACAGGGCACAGCCACATATCAGGCTAACAGTTGCCATCACCACCATCACTTGTCTTTTAAAAACAGACATTGTCTACGGTGAGTGAGGTCACTGGCCCATCTGGTCCCAAACTCCACAGTCAGCTATGGCCTATGACAAATGCTTCAGAATAAGGCAGAAAAGTCTTGGTCATAGCCATTTGTACAAGTCTGTACATGACTGGGAATGAGGGGAGTTAAACTGAAGTGACTATGAGATTTTGGGCTATTCTTAAAGGTAAGGTTAGGGCTGAAGTTAAGTTAGGCTTAAAGGACAAAAAAGGATTAAGAGCCAGTCACTGGACCTGAAAGGCTAAAAAGATAAAATGAAAACTAGTGCTTCCAGAGGGAATGTTTTTTTAATTGTTATTTTATATAGCAGATTTCAGTAAGTTGATGATAGTCTAGTTTGTATTAAGAGTGAGGACTTCAACCGGCAATGAATGGAGACATCAAATAGCAGGGGTTTTTTCCGTGTCTAGATAGCTAAAAACAGAGCTCTAATGGTCTGGGACTCTTAGTCTATAGTTACTTATGTTGCACTTAGGGCTATTGATTTGGCATAACAAGGAATAAAGACGTTTTCTTATCAGTAAGTCCCCCACAGAAGAGGTCTAGTGCTGGCACTGCTGAAAGCCTCAAGACTAAGAAGCAGAAGCAAAATAAGGAGTTTCTAGTACCTGATCTTTTTTTCCTGACTGTCATGTCTCCAGACAGAATTCTGTCTTTGAGAAATAAATTGGCAGAAGGGAAGGTGGACTGAAGAAGCAGAGTGTGTACATGTTGGGAGGAAGAGTTTGTCTTCTCATGGCCTAGCTGGACATCTTGTATCACAGAATCACAGAATATTCGGGGTTGAAAGGGACCTCCGAAGATCATCGAGTCCAACCGCCTTGCCAGAGCAGGGGGAAAAAAACCAAACAACAAAAAACCCCACCAAACAAACAAACACCACCAAACAAACAGCTATGGCAGATCACTCAGAAAGGCATCCAGACAGGTCTTGAAAGAGAAGGAGACTCCACAGCCTCTCTGGGGAGCCTGTTCCATTTCTCGGTAACCCTCACAGTAAAGAAGTACTTCATGTTGAGGTGGAACTTCACGTGCTCGAGTTTGAGTCCATTGCCCTCATCCTATAATAATCCTGTCAGGTCCATACAAAATTCATATGAAGACAAACAAACTTGATGGAAACATGAGTCTCTTTTTGCACACAGTCCAAATTCATGGGACACTCCCAGAGTATCACACACTCCAGATTCCACACCTGAAAGCCTGGGTCAGTTTTCAAATATCCTCTGGGCCTGATCATGATCACAAAGCAGCTTCCACAAAGTGGAAAACAATTGTATCAGGTCAGCTGATGAAAATCAGCATAACACCATCTTCAGTGAAATGAAGCCAATGTCCATAAATCAGGGCTATATTCCACTGACTTCATTATCGAGGTCACTAATAAAGTCAGTGGATTCAATCTACCACCTCTAGTAAACAATCACACCCAAAAGGAGTCAGACAATGCTGTAACTCCTCTTAGCTGAGAACAGACACATTACATATTCCAAAACAGTGTTGGAGGACCTCCCTAACTTGGGACAGAACATTACAGTAAAAATGGCATGTTTCCAAATTTAAGAAGATACTGAAGAGTTTGGAATATTGCTTTCAACAAATCTTTGGGCACAGTAAAGATGATGGAAAAAAAATTGAGATATTTTTAAAATAAGACAATATTTTATAATATTAGCCTTCTTTTGCCTAGCAGAAAAGAAACTGAATGCAAATTTTAGAATACAAAATAAATTAATTCTGATCAAAGGACTGAAATAATAAAAATGGAACTGACCAGTGGGAAATTGACTGCCTGCTGTTATCCCGAGCCACAACATAAATTATTTTGAAACATTATTACAAATAAATAATAAAAACTGGCTTTCATGCAGAAATAAAATATTTGTACGGAATCAGTTATACTGATGAGAAAATAATTGATGTAATGAACTCTGTAAAGGCCGTTCCCATGCACAAGACGACATGGGACATTCAGGCAGCAAGCTCCATAAAAAAACCCACAAAACCTTTTGAAAATGCAAAAAAGACAGACTGAATGATTCTTTATACATGCTAGTTTTATAGTTTTATCTTTGAATTTGATCCCAGCTTCCTGCTTTGTCATTTTTAAGAAATCATCCCTGACTTCAAAGGTCTAGTAATGCAGGCAATTGCTAGTAGCTATTGTGTTAGTGAGTCAGACCTGTGGAAAGGACGCACCAAGCACACCAGAACAGGCCAAAATGACTGGTTTGAAGTAAATAATGCCATGATAACTTTTGCTCAGGAATCAATTATTTCCAGCTTGTGCTTTCCTCAAATCCACCAATGCTGACCAAATCACCCTGAATCATTATTTAGAATCCCTGTAAAAACTGGAATTTCCTAAAGGAGAAATAAAACAAACCACCAAACATCAGTTCTTTGGGTTCTCTATTACTCTTTTTTTTTTTTTTTTTTTACTCTGATACTATTTTTATAGCAGTGTAACTTTGCCTATATTAAAGAGATGAGTCTATCTATATTGCTATGGCCTCAGTACCTCCATGTTCTATGATCAGAGAGCTATATTTGTGAGAACACTGGACAGATATTAAGAAGAGTTTCTGCCCCCATGGTATTACTGTCAAAACACATGACAGACAAAAGAAAGTGCATCAGTGAGAAATATGCTCAAATTAAAACTGAAGGGAAGTAATTTGATTACAGTTGCACACTGACTTTACCACACACCCAGGAATATTAACTCAATCAGCAGCCAGGCCCCACATATCCCCAGAGCAAGATTTATACAATAAAGTGTTCTTTCAAGAATAGTGATGCAGACCTGTGGAATTTTCTACATAAGGTCAGACTGACCATCAGCATCCTTAATTTTAGCTGTTTAAAGCCTACATTTTCTCAGAAAGCCATTTTTAAAATTAATTATTGTGCTGTATGCACCTGCTACCTACAACTCCAAAGGCACTGAGCACTCTGGTGGCATCAAGTTACATTGCAGTACTGCAGCCAAACCCTCATTCCTAAAGCATACTGGGAGGGGATCATTTTGAAGAGCACATGTATGGCAGTGCGGTTCTGGGGCTTTTACTTCCATGGAACTTCTGAAATGCTAGCTATTTCATGATGTTACTCAGATAGGCTCTTCTTCCTCTTCGCTTGCATCAGAAATTGACCTACTCATTTTGTGCCTAACAAGAACAGATGTGAAAACACAATTAACTTCTAGTTTCTCTGTAGTCTAATAATCAGAGCTGATTGTCAATGTAATAATATTTTCTTCTCCAATATGGGGCAGCAGGAGGTTTTAGAGAGTCATCATCTGTGATGTGACATTTCATTAGGCTTCCATCCTTGAGAATCAGGCTGTTGGGAGATTATTTTTGTCTGCAGAGTTAACACACATGCCTTTCTTCATTGCCTATTTAATGAAAAGTATGTATTATGTCCCTGGCTATATTTTTTATTGCAGTCTATTATTCAGTTTTTTCCATAATTTAGAACACTTGATGGAAGGAACTAATCATTGCCATGCAAATGACTGTGAGATGAAAACTAATCATTGTGCTATGCTGATACAATTTAGCCTTCAAAAGTAGTCTGCTCCCATTGCAATCAAAGGGTGTTATGCGGTGAAAAGCCCTCTGCAATCCACTGAAATGTTGTACCTTAATGTTTTACAAATGCCTGTAGAAGCAATGACTCTTTCTCTCTTGGTACTGTTCATATCTCTATCCACCAGCCAGTTCTTTCTTTTGCAACTCAAATCAGTGATTACAGAACCAAAGGAAGTACCCTGCAGGCTCTCAAACCAGCTAACACTGGTTAGCATTTTACAGGCTTCTCACTGGCAAAACTTAAAATAGTTTGCAAATCTCATCAACTATAGCAGCTGAGAGGTGACGTGACTTCACAGAATCACAGAACCACAGAATGTTAGGGGTTAGAAGGGACCTCTGGAAGTCATCAAGTTCAATCCCCCTGACAGAGCAGAACCACCTAGGGTAGATCACTCAGAAACATCCAGACAGGTCTTGAAAGTCTCCAGAGAAGGAGACTCCACAACCTCTCTGGTTAGACATTATTAGACATTCCTTTGGCCATTTCTTGCAAATCCAAATGAATATCTGAACACTGGTAAAGCAGATTGCTTTCCTAGTGCCTTCTCCCATGGTTCTAATGCAGCTTCCAAATATTTATGGTTTTATTCTATCACTTTCATAAATTTACCTATGCCTTTTGCTTCATGTTTGTAACCATCTGGACTACTTACCACTTTAGAGAGAAGTAAATATGAAAATGGAAGCTTGTTACATCCTCACCATATTGTTAGTGCTATGTCTTTTGATACAGGGCCCTCTAGAATGGCCCTTTGCCATTTTTTTACATGAAATAGCCTGAGACATCAGTATTAGAAGAGATGAAAGGGGAAACAGGTTTCGACTGATGTTTTGATTTTCCCTTGTTAACATTTGGACAGGTACAATTTTAGCAAAAGCCACAAAGCCATTATCACTTTACCCAAGTATGGACTCTCAGGCTAGTAGGTTACCATAGCTCCCAGAACAATATTCTTCTTACACAGAATAACTGTGTTCTCAGGAAGCAGTAAAAGATTGCTTGTCATTTGATAACCACCAGGTGAAAACAAAATAGATGTTAATTATTATCTTAGAGAGCAACTAGATTGAGTTATTAAGAATGAATAGAATTCACCATGGGAAACTTCCTCTTCTATGGAAGATTTATGGCCAGGTCATATTTTAATAGTAATTCATTCACATACTAATGCAGATTTACTTAAGTGCCATACAAGATGATTAGAGTTATTAGATGCAGATGTGGGGCTTGTTGGCCAGATGCAGGGGAAACAGTTTATGCTCTGTCCTGAGTACATAACACATGCAGACAATTTCTGGTTTTCCTGTATCCCAGTGTGACTGGGTGCATAGAATACTTATGATTAATACTGTTTTCTATCTATTTTATTAAGATGAATGGGTTAAACTGCACATGTATATGTATATAAGTTGTCTTCCATATTCTAAAATACAGCCTGTATTATCTATAACAGCAAGAATGCCTTGTTCTTAAGGCCCCAAGTCTCTATACCCACTGAGAGGTTACCAACTGAAATGCATGGGCTTTTGACAGCCACATCAGTTGTGTGTTATTTTATTTTATTTTATTTTATTTTATTTTATTTTATTTTATTTTATTTTATTTTTTTTCATTTGTTTTTATTATATTTGACTATGATAAGTAATTATTCACATCACATATGCTCCCTTTGGAAATCTGTTTAAGGAGCACCCCTGCTTTATTATGTTCTTTTTATCTTCTAAGTAAAAATTTGTCCATCAAGGCACCATTTTTTCATCATTGTTGATTGTTGACTGAAGATTTGAGAGCCAACCTCATTTGTTTACCTCAAATAAATCCTTTCTGTTATTTTATTTTATTTTATTTTATTTTATTTTATTTTATTTTATTTTATTTTATTTTATTTTATTTTATTTTATTTTATTTTATTTTATTTTATTTTTTTTATTTTATTTTTAGGCAATTGTCCTGTTTATATTTGACTATGATAAGTAATTATTCACATCACATATGCTCCCTTTGGAAATCTGTTTAAGGAGCACCCCTGCTTTATTATGTTTTTTTTATCTTCTAAGTAAAAATTTGTCCATCAAGGCACCATTTTTTCATCATTGTTGATTGTTGACTGAAGATTTGAGAGCCAACCTCATTTGTTTACCTCAAATAAATCCTTTCCTGTTATCATTCTGTACCCAGTTTCACATTGAGAATTGCAGGTTTCCTTGTTTTGATCTCTTAATTGTAACAGTTCAAGAGGAAATCGTATTGTTTTGTCAGAGAGGGCTGATTTCAGAATTTGGCAGGTTTAGTATTCCTGTACTTTCTACATAACATAAGAGTACTAATTACTGTCTTTACAACTTCTTTTTTATTTGTTTAGTTTATTTGCAAGGAAAGTCTGCTACTAGAAATAACTTTTTATTTGGATTTGGGTTTGGTTTTGGTTTTTAGAAACCTAAGTTTTTTACTCAATGTAGTATAGAATCCCAAAAGCAGCTCCTTTCTGCAAAGAAACATTGCACTTTTTGTGAGGGGAAAAAAAATCCAAATAAAAGCAATTAGGTCAAAATACTAGTTATTTGTTTCGCACATGTGGAGCGTTTAGTGGACTTAGCAATTCTGAAAAATTAAGCAAGGCAACCTGCTGCTTACAAAGGTTTTGAACTAATGGCAGTTCTTTGTCATACTAGCTGAAACTGCTGTGTTTATACAGCAATACTGTGCAACCTATACAACAATAAAATGCTGGAAACATGCAGAGAAGTCCTTCCACAATTATTTTCCTCAGAGTCAGTGAGCTTTGGTATGCTTTGATAACTATTTAGAAGCAAGTTCTATTCTCTCAGCAGTTGATCTGGTAATTTTATAGAGATAAAACACATTTCTTCTCCAAATATAATTAAGTTGGAAAGTTTCCTAAGTTACTTTCTAGCCCATGAAGTTTCAGTTCTCTCATTCTGTCAATCACATTACTGTAACACCCAAAGAAAAGTGGTTAGTATTTGATAATTATGTAAAATAAACATTGAAGGATTAATTCTCTACTTGTTTACATTTTTGGAAGAGACTAGCTATTTTGTACATCTGTACAGAACTAATCACACTAAAAATGTATACTATGTTCTTAGAAACACAAAGGATGCCTTGTTTAACTTGACTAACTGCATAACACAGTCCATAGAATCATATCACTGATGGTTTCTTGATGAGTGTCATTTCTGGATTAACTAGACTGGACATTTCAGAATGGCATCTAGCATTCACTTGCATTCCTTACCCTAGAAGACAGAAAATCTTCCAGAACCCAAATTAAGTATTTATATTTATGAACTACTTCCACATTCAAAAAATGCACGCCTTAGTTCCATGTGCTCTGGTTTGGCTTTTTTCGTCTGCCAAGTTAAGAAATCTATTACTATTGTAAATACCTTCCTGCTTATGAGCATAGCACCTTGATCTGCTCTTTGATAGCTAACTATCTTGAATATTATAGCATCTCACTGTAATAAGAGTAAAAGAATCATAGAATGGAGATAATGTTTCTTCCTAAAATACGATGTTAAGTAGGAAACTGAAGTGCAGGGTACTTTTTTCCCTGAAGATAGAGGAAAAGATAAAAATGACAGTTATTTGCCCACTTGAGCAAGTTAAAATTAAATGTGTTGCTTTTAAATCCATGGACAAAGGCAAGATATACATACATCTATATATATAGGATGTTCTCCTGGCAAAGTGCAGGAAGAGTGGAGCTCCACACAGACTATTTGTAGAAAGACAGAAAGGTATAAGTAATTGGGAGAAACATTAAAAAGTCTAAAATAAGAACCACCTTTGCATTATATGCCACAGAAATAAAATATTGCTCAAAAAAGACAAGAAAACAAATTTACTCAAGGTTACTTAGTGTGTCTTCTGCAGAGCCAAGTAAGAAAACCATCCCTGGAGCCTGACTTTGATGACCTGGGCATCTTACCACATTGTTCTTCATTTGTAGAGCTACTCTACTATTAATCACAAGGAGGAACATGTTTTACAGTTGAACTAGGACATCAGAACCCAACTCATAATGTGTGGCAATGCCTTATATTGTTCAATTAAGTAATAATGTAATTTGAGGCTTACTACTATAATTAAAATAGGATAATCAAAAAAATGAAAAGGCAATTTCTGTAGCCAACCATTAAAAGATATAAATTTTAAATTGGCATTCTAGCTGCAGACTGAGTTATACCAATACACTTAATAATTAGACCTAAGATACATGTAGCATGTTTCATGAAGTATGACTAATCTAGCTGGTATGCTAATACAGTAAACATCACAAAGCACCTCTGATAACTGTATCCATCACTATCTTTACAGAAGTATGGCCTTGATATATAGGATGGAGACAACCAAAGTACAGAAGGTGAGAGGCCTAATACTAGAAAGTAAACAGGCAAAGCAAGCTAGGAATGTGCTCCTTTGCATCTAGAATAGTAAAGTAACAATTTCAAACCACTTTTCAAAACTGTTTTCTGGTATGAAGTGTGCCTAAAACTGCTAAATGACAATAAAGGCCACAGCATGGCTGGACATTGTCCCAATATGTCATTGCTGTAACCCTTTATTCCTCAGTCCACATTTGCACTATTGTAGCAGTTTAATTGTAAGCTGCTCCTTTAAGTAAAATCTGTAACTGATCACACCTGCACAGAACCTGTTGAGTAAAGGCTCTGATTCTTTCAAGTGCCTTCATGTTCACACACTATTAACAGTAAGCAAAAGAAATATTCTAAGTCACATGTCTCTGACCATTAGACATCACAACATATTAAGTGATTTTTAATCAGTTTGTGTCTACAACTGTATTCAAACCAGTAATTTACCAAAGTGCATATAAAAGAAATAAAAGGAAGAAAACCTCAAGAAAATCCATTTCACAAGAGAAAATCTGACTCTCTGGCTAATAATCATTTGTTAGACTTTGTTCCTTTCAGTAGTGGCAGCTGGATTCCTTTACTCACAAAAGTCTTTTATTATTTGCCCTCACAGGCATTCATTTCAGAGAAAGAGAAAAATAATAAATTTCCCTTCAGTTTCAAGCTGTGACAAATACACTGTGACATTTGATTCTCCTTGTCTTTTTGATGCCACTTCTAAATAAATATTGATGGCCTGTCATAGCATGGCTATAGCCAGAAAAGTTTTCATCCAAATACTCAGATTTTTAAACAAAATGTGATGGGCAACAGAAAAGACATATTTTCCCAGTGGCTTTTTGTTTTCGTAAGTGTTCACATCTTTTGATTCTACAATTGCTACAGATGGAACAAGCTGGAGCTAAGGACAGAAGGGCATCATGCTTTTATTTTCTATTAAGGAAGTAAATTGAAATGATAAAGGGAAACATGCAGAGAAGATTACTGTGTTTTTAAGCTGCAGTAGAAACAATATCAGATCCAATATTTTTACAGCCTGAACACATGCTCAAACTCTGGGGAAGATCTGATCCTTTGACCAAGTCTGAACTTTGTGGCTTTCTGTTAAAGCCTGGATTTTTATAGTAGTCTGAGGTTGAATCCCACTGAGTCAGTACTAACCAACTGAACTAAATTCATTGGTCTTTGTTAGAATGCAAGTAAAATTAGACGGTTTCTTCAAGCCTCAAAATTTCTGAAGCTGTGATTTTGTAGATCTTGGCTGTCTCTATATTGATCCCAGACAAAGAAATTTTGAAGGGGAAAAAAAAATAAAATTATTGAAATTTGAATCTTGCATTTTGCATCCACCTCTGCAGTCTAGAGTCAAATGCTTGTTATGTTACTCTCTTTTAAAAGTTCAGTATGCACAGGGATGGGGGATATGTGTATAAATGGTGAGAAATAGGAAACATTTAGCAGAGAAAGTGCTGCTTGACAGCTGAGAATATGTTTTGGTGGACCACTTCTTCTGTGGCATATCCTCAGGGCAGAAATTATGTAAGCTAGCCCAGAGACGATGTGTAGTACAATGCCAGGATAACTAACCCATCTTGGGGAGAGCCTCATGTTATTCATACAGGGTTTGTGTATATCTGCATAGCATTTTATTCTGCCATCAAGACAGATCCTCTTGTCCAGCTCCAGTATCTAACGGAATGAGGTCCCAGCTGCATTTAGATGCAGTAGGAGACACCATACAGATAGTGATTTGACAAATCCTGCTTTTCAGATGTTACCAATATTTCTTCCTTTTTCACTGAGCATGTCTTTATCATCCTGTCTGTTTGGTAAAATCTCAGCCACAGAGACCAAACAAGTACCCTTTAACAGCACCAGTGACACTGTTTTTGGTTTGTGATATATCTGGGTGATAACTCTCCAAGCAGTTATTAATGGCTCCAGGAAAAGAGACGACAGAAGCTCTGACAGCTGAGTAGTTACTGAGTAATAACAGTAAAGAGTGGTGCATATTCTCAAGTGAAATTCCAGTTCTGAGAGTGTGTGGGCACTGAAAATTTGTGTCTTAACAAAGAAAAGGTTATTGGAGCTGAGCTGAGTTATGCAAGATAATGGAACTCCAGCAGGGTCATTAACACATTCCCAGAAGTCAAAACAATTATTTCTTTCTTTGTGATAAAGGAGAGAAAGTCCTGTAATTATTATTTTTGGTGTTTTGTTTCAAGCAGGGGGAAGGTTGGTCAATGTAGCCCTATGGCTTGAACAATGGACCAAGGCCAAGGCTTATTCTACTCTCAGTTAGATAACTGCCTGTAGGGTGACCATGGATAACTTTTGTCAACTATTCCTGCCTCAGTTTCCCTTCCTGTAATGTGGCGATCAAATTTCTGCACTCCTTTGAACAACACTTTGTATTCATGGATATAAAGTTTCATATAAAAGCACTTTATAACCTTTGTTTACCACAATGTGCAGTCACAGTGTGGAAAAAGGATCTATTACTCTAAGAGAAGTCAAGATGAACTTTTATCCAACTCATTGAAAGGTTTTTCTCTCCTTCATTCCTCTTTTTCTTCCTTCTGATAGATGACATGAGTTCTACACTTTTCTTAGCAAAACAGGCAGTGGTCTGTCCTACCTGCATTTGCAGAACAGCCCTTGCCCAATCCCATGCTCTATACTTACTACTGAAATTTACTGGAGACCTTTGTAACTTTCCACATAGCAGATTTTACTGACCTTGACATATTACTATTTATTTTTAATATGTGACTCTTTTCAGTTCATGTCAAACTGTTTCACAGAAAAAAAATAATCCATTAATGGAATCCAGGATAAATGTCCAGACCATTTAGTTCTCAGCATTGAATGTGTTTCCCCATACTTTGCAATCTGTTCTCCTTTTTACTAGAACCAAACTTCTACCAGTTTTTTACCACAACCTATTAATGAGAAAACTAGCCCAGTTCTAGAAAACGAGAAAATTATTCCAGTAGCATTAGGAAAGGTTTTCTTCTATATAACAATTTCAGTTCTAGTATTTGTCTGTATTAATTTGCACCTTACATGTACGTTACTATAACTGATCTAATAATTTCATCTATTATACTGTTAAGACATAAACTGTTTAACAATACATTATTAATTCCACATATATGGCCTATTTCCTATTGCCCAAATCAAGATTTTGATTGTAACCCCGAATAGCATCACGGCACCTTCTGGTTGACACATATAAAGCTTACTGGGGAAAAAGAACCCAACTTCACATCAGTAGGATTTTGCTATGTGACAAAATGCTGGGAAGAACTGTTTGTAATGCATGTCAACATCAAAGCAATAGGTACATTGCACTCATATCTGCATAGTCAGTCCATTAAATGCAAGCTAATTAAGCTTTGTACAGGTAAACTGGGATTGATGAAGCAACCGTTCTTACAGCTAGGATCCTTCTCCAGGACTTGTGCAAAAAAGTGTTACCATGCTAACAACATGGGCCCTTGCAGTTTTTCACTGCAATACAATTTACTGTTAAATCATTTCAAATAAGAGTGATCTCTTATAGAATGCTTTCATTCACAAGTCAAAGCACAAGTACCAGTACCTAGAGTTGCAGTAACACTGCCTAAGTGGGAATAGACCCCTGCTCAACCCAGAATAGAAACTGCATGTCCTGCTGATTAAGTTTTTAAATGCAAAGTAAAGTTTCACTACCTAGACATTCTGAGTTCAGTATTTTGTCTGAATCTCCATTGTTGCACGAGTTCAGTCTTATTAATGACTTGAACATAGAAACTTCAGCCTAAGTAACAGTGTTCCTGATAGGTCTCTGCAGAGATTTCTTCAAATCACCTCTGATGAAAAAGCAGCTTTCTTCCCCTACATACTGGATTGGCAGTGATGCTTAGGTTTACCAGGATGCAATAACATAGCCATCAGCTCTTCATAGTTTACTCACTCAGGTCCTGAATTCATCTCAAAACTGTTTAAAACGTGATCATCTGCCCAGTGCACAAAATCCAATACAAGTATCTAGACTTGATCTCCACAGCAGAAGGCTGAGCAAAGGTGAGAAAGCATCCACTGGCATATGTGAATGGATGCACAAACTTAACACAGAACAAGAAAGAACATCCTCCAGAAATACAGATCTACAGAAAAACTAACTTGAAAAATGCTATTTCTAATGTTCACCAACCACTTAAGCCTAGGTGTAATGAGCAAATTATGTTGATCTCAGCGTAGGCTGCCACTGAGTGGGATGTTTGTGTGGTTGCACAGTAATTTGGGTCAGGGAACTAATCCAACTGGAAAACCAACCCCCTCCTACTGCAAAAGGAAGTTTTCATCCAGTTCCCTGATTCAGCTCCCGGTGCAGCCACATAAGCGCAAGTGTCAGCACAAAGGCAAGTACAGCCACTTGGGTGCCAACTGCTTGGTGTTTTAAAATTCTTTCCCTCTAATGAATTGTTCCTATTATTAAATGAACTGTTTTATGCAGGCTGCTTTGTCAGTTTCTTCACTGATAGAGCTCCTAAGGAAAGAATGACAGCTATTGAACTACATAGATCAAACTCTACACAATGCGTTGGCTGGTATTCAGGATGAAGTAGTTTATGTGCAAGAAGGAAAAAAAAACAACAACAAACTAAAATATTCAACCAGGAAAGCTATAAACTCGCAAACTAACAGTTCAGAGATGCACTCAGAAAACTACAAATGGGGACAATGGGACAGCTGCATTACCTTTAGAAAGGCCTGTCAGCATTAGGAAGTCAGTATTGATAATAAATCATTAGGAAGATGATGCTTCTATATTCAAAATGTGGCAGGAGATTAATGACACATTTCATAAAATACCATCATTTCCAAACAAAATATTCACAGCTGCATCCTTTAATGGAAAACTAAACAAACTTTTCCTAAAAAAAAACACTTCTCATTTTGTGAAAAAAATGTTTCTTTTCAGCAGACCATATCACCATTTTCTCAGTAGTTATAACAATGAATACCAGCCAGGAACAAGCTAGCTGGAAAAGCAGTCCAGCAATGAGGGGGTTTGTACCATCTTATTGATACCCTAAGACTGAACCCTCCTAAAAGGAAAAAATATTGTCACTCATGGGAATTAACTGGTGTTATGATTCTGTCAGAAAAACATGTCACTGTGTGAGTGTGACACCAAACAGAGACACAGAGGTCAGAGATAATTCTTACCATTTTCTATCATCTAGCAAAACTGTATTGATTACAGTGAGGTTCACACATTGCCCTGTATTATGATTTTCAGCTGGGCAGCTGCTGCATTTATGACAGTAGGTAAATTCCCTTTTTTATGCCTCTCATCCTCCTAGTTTTCTTGTCTAGCCTTTTGGTAATGTGAACTTCAGAGGTCCGAGGCTGCTACTCGTGACAAACTTAACAGTTACTGTCATATAGGGTACTGATTCTATATGAATTGTCTAAGCACTGCTGCAATAAAAATAGAAGAGACCATATATCACTCCTTGTTAACAAGTTTTTCTAAGTTTCTCCAATTTCTTGTGTAAATGGAACTAGCTAACATGCCCTTCATGCTTTCAACACATACCATGCTCTACATGTGTTTCAGAGTCTTGTTTTTTTCTGGGAAAAAAAATAAAGTATTGCCAGCATGGACACTAGGTGAATGATTACATTGGCAGCAATGGACATCACTTCTTAAGAGGGTTTTTATCAGAGGAAAATAGTTTCTCAAAAGCTTAATCCTCCTACTATGCCCTCAATGTGCTGCTGCACACACACTCTCTAGCATGGCTCTAGAATAAGAACGTCAAGAACCTGATAAAAAAGGAAACTTCCCAAAAGATTACTGATTCAAAAATAAAAAATTTAATCACAGGCCTTGAAGTATGTCATTTCAATGCAGCTTTCATATTCCATGTTACATGCTTTCTTCATGCTCCTGGAAAACACATTTATCTAATTGAGGGTGATGGTGAAATCTAATGATCAGAGAATTTTTCATTTGAAATACAAGAGGAAAAGTATGGGCTAGTATGTACAGAAGATTGGAACTAAGGTTGCACTAAAATTTTTGGGGTAGTGGTATTTCTAAAATATCAAGAACAAATTATTCTCAGTTCGATCACAAACCAACTTTTTCAGTCATTGTAAAGCTGAAAGAAAGCACCACTTCAAGCCAAATAGTGTCATCTTTGAGCCAAAACAAAATGTCATAGTTAGATTTGACAAATAATAATTGTTTTCTCCATTTAAACATAAAATTAAGGAATATTCCAACATGTAAAGGAATTGTATTCTGAAAATAAGGAAACTTCCCTTTAGGGAAACGACAAAGAACACTTACTTCTTTTTAAAGCAGAGTGCAGCTTCACAATTGAGTAGAGAGAATAATCTGAAGCAAGCTGTTTAATTTTTTTTCAGAACACAAATCTGCTTGATATTTAGCTGGAAAATCTTGTCAGACTCTGAGGCAACCTAACCATGGATTATCACTAAAAGAGCTGACGTTACTGAGCTGTGAGGTTCAATCTTAGTTCTATAACTGACATGGCAGATTTCACCAGGGAAGGTCAGTCTTTGGGCTTTCACTCTTTTGGGTGGCTTTCACACATCTTGTGCATGTAGGAACTCTTGCTTCATGGACACCGTGCTGTGCCAGAGGTAATAGGAAGCAGGGACAATTGTAGTGATTATCTGTGCAATTAGCTTAAATCCTTTAAAGACTCTGAGCAGCTAGACATAAACTTACCAATAAGGGAAAAGAGGGCACTTCCTATTATATCTTCCATAAGCTACATTTGGTCACAGTTCAGAGATGAGTTATATAATCTGTGCTCTTGTTTACTAATTTAGTAATGCATTGTTCACTTTATTTAATTATTTACTTTCGTTATTTGTGCCACCTGTCTCATTACATAACTGATATTACAACCTGGAATATGATATACTTAGAATTTGTGAGAAAGCTTGAGATCCTTAGGTAATGGTACATTCAAAAATTTTGGTAATATTTACCTAGAAACATTACAGTTTATGTCACACACCAATACTAAAAAGCATCTTATCCCTGTCTACTCTGTACAGGGATGTTATTCTTTGTCTGAGTCTGAAAATGGCAACCACTCATGTAGACATGAAAATTAGGACATCACAAACTTATTTGTTTCTCAAGTTTATCTTAGATTCAGAATGGAGCTTTCCCATGAAATAGCCTTTACTTGAATGGATTCAATTCTGGACTAATGAATCAGAGTAAATGCTTTGACACAGGAACAATCATAAGTTCCTATGGCATTCCTATGACTACTTTGTTTGAATGCCAAAAAATGTAGGCATTACAGTTTTGAGCAATTAGAAGTTGTCTAGGAAGTATCAAATCTAAATTATGGAGACAACTGACACTACCAGAAACCCCAGCTGTAATTGCAGTGTGTTCACTAGAATTGGCAGAAAACTTATCTGGAGTCAAGTCCACCAAGTTTCATCCACAAACTGGACTACCGGCAAACACACACATCTACTTCTCTAGAGGAAGCCTTGCATTGCAAGCTCTTTCACAGTCCATAGTCTATTGAACTGGCCACAGTAAGCTGTACATTAAATGTCCAAGTGAAATGAAAATAGGACCCTCAAGTGACAGATAAATTAAAGCCACACCACTAAACATACCGAGTGTCCAACGTGGCATTCTATTGCCAGTAATGTCCAATCATGATCAAATAGCAAAAGGCTACACAATATGATACCACCTGAGATATGTTATATGGTTTTTGGTCACATAAAATCTCTTTCTTGCATATGTCTTACAAAACTGAATAAGAGAACACACTTTGGCCCAGTCTTCTTGTACCTACTTGGTTTGCAATCATGTGGTCTCTCTATATTCTCTTTGAAATTGTTCACAAAAAAATACATTGGTAATAAATTTTAATTGAGAGAATGAAACACATCCATACTAGTAGTCAGCCATGCTAATTAGAAGACACTTGATATGGAATCATATTTAAAATCACATGTCAACCCACTTTAACTTACCTTTGCTTCTGGCTTCACTAACACTAGTAGCCCAGTTTCCAACTAGCTTTGTTCTAAGCATGTTCTTCGTTGTCACAGTTTGACTCAGGACATTTCTCCATACACGGTGTGGCTAAAATGGATCTACTTGTCAACATAGACAAAGATAGACCTATCTACATGTAACCTGTGTCTTCCTAGGCTTGCACAAAGTTGTTTCGTGAGAGGTGGGTCATTAATGCTTTGCTGTCAAGATAGGTTTATTTAATTATTCTTATGTTGTCCAGCATCACAGAATTATGTTTGACAGATACCCTAAAACATGCTAGAGATGCTGTCTTTATTCATGCTTCCTTGTTATGCTATCCTCTGCTAAGGTACATCAGCTGGAGGATAAAAGACATTGCTAAAGTTATATCATACATTAGCTGAAGAACTGAGTCTAGCATCCATGCCAACCCCCTGAATCCTCATACCAATGCAAAAAGCATAGACAATACCACTTCCAAACTCATTAATGAGAACTTGGTTGTGTTGCAGACACACAGTGAATATGTGGAAAGGGCTTTTGTTCTATTATGATCTGGGGTCCAGTTGTGGGTTTGGAGTTAAAATTGTGCAATGGCTCTAGGGTTTGCAGTCTGTTTGTAAGATCTTTCTAACATCCCACATTATGAGTATTGGCATATGACAAACAGGACAGTAAAATAAAGGCTATCTGTCATGTTTCTGGTGGGGTCTGCTGTATAGTGTCCTTTCCCTTGGTTGGATACTCTTTAAAAGAGGCACAATGCAGAGAAGCATCCTTTTCCTTTATGAAGCTGCCTGTCTTGATGCCTTTGTTAGATTCTTCTGTGACTGAGAATTTAAAACAAACAAACATGAATTTGATCAGTAACAAGAACCAAGTTATGTGAGTTACACCATAGAGAAATTTTTCTTAGCTGAGACAAACTGGAGAGATAATGTTGCTTGCTGCCTGGATACCTAATATTCTTTATGCTTTTGGTAGAGATGTGTGGGTTTGACAGCTGCAGAAGTGAAAAAGGCTATTACCATTAATTATCAGGTATTAAACAAGATTATGCTTGTAAAATAATACCAGCAAAGTTGAGGGGGAACCAAAACCATTTGTCTGTTTGTTTTAAAGGATCCAAGGTAAGTCGGTGATCCAGTGTTGGAAAGACTATATAACAAGATTCAATTCAATCATTCACCTTGGAAATTCAAACAGAGGCAGGTGGTCACTAATCAAGAGAAATGAGCATATGAGCAAAAATCAGCACAGCTGGAGAGACAAGTCTTTGCAACAATGAGTAGAATGTGCTGAGTGCAACTGACTTTTCAGAATTTGGAAGAACTACAGGAGGTATAAGCAAAGCCAAACTTCAGATGGAATTAGTTGACTCACATACACAGGCTCTCTAGTCAGTGGAAGAATAAATGGATCAGTATCTTTCATCTACAAGCTGTTCAGAAGAATAGATTGGATACAGTTGGATACAATTGGATTACTCTGGCATGCAGAAACTCATAGTGTGTTTGGTGCTAAACAGAAACTACTGCTACTCTACCAGAGTTTGTAATCTCAGTGAGGAAAGAAAAGATTCAATGCCTGGAGAATATTAGGATGAAGAGATTTAATTTCTTCCCTGAGGTTACACATTGAATATATGGCAGGATTTGAAACAATGCACTCTTGTCCTTATCGGGGCTGGATGCATTCCATGAACAAGGAAGGGACTGACCAGCCTTCAACCTGAAATATCATTTACTCATATCTTGTCTCCATGATGTGTTTTACCTAGGTATGCATTTAATTTCCCTGCTCTGCATTAAATCAGATCCTTTTGATTTGTCCATTTTGGTCCAGAAATATTCACGTCAGCTTTAGTTTGTCTGCCAGCATGAGTAGACCTACTGCTTCAAACTACTTAAACAAATGCTGAATTTCATAGACATAGAAAATCACAATGCTTCAATTAATTGTTCTGTATCTCACATCCACTTGCAGGAAAGGACACAAACAAAGGGAAATGTACACTTTGATTATTCACCTGCTTCCCAGAGCTTAGATTTGTTGGAAAAAATAACTGAAACATAAGCCTCGGGGTAAGCTTTTTCCCTGGGCTTGGCACTTTCTTGTCAGACTTTTTCATGCTAATTTCAATTGTTCCTGCCTTCACAGCAATGTGAAGAAATTGTCTCCATTTCAACAACGTCATGGAATATGAAAAATATCTACTGCAGGGACCAGTGATACCTCTCCCACAAAAAAAAAAGGAACTTCAGTAAGAAATGTCCTTATCTCAATGTTTTTTCAGCATTACCAATCTTGGAGTTAGGACTCAGTTCAGAGTGCATGAAACTGCACCATAACCATTACCAAGTAGTCCTCTGAATCTGTGTTGTGAACCGGAGAATTTCAAATTCTGGAAAATCCTCAAATTTATTATTCAAGCTGATTAATTTCTAAACCTCTGGGAAGCCCCAAGCAGAATGCTTTCAAATTCACCAGCATCATAGTTACAACAGCCTGGAAGTGCTGTCTGGAATTGGATGGACTGAAACTGATCTGACACTTGTCTTTCAGCTTTTTGTCACCTTGTGGTGACAGATTAGTATTCTGTCTTTAGCACAATCTTCACAAGGAGTGAGAAGGAGGTTCAAAATTAATTGTTTATAACTTAGTTAAAATTCCCCCATACATGCTATCCTGAACCAACTATGCTGGTACTAAGCTAGTATTTGTAGCTAGTATTTGTAGGAGTGTGAAAGGGCCCCAGTGACTTGCCTGTGCCAGGTACTATTTTTCAGTTTCACCCTCCCATCTTGCCAACAACTACCATGCCTACTCTGAAAAGATGGAAGGCATTGAAATAGCCTTTTAAAATGTCATATTGTACACTCAGGCCAAGATGATTGATGAGTGATGTCTCCAGCTGGGAAGCAACCATGTCTGAAAGTCAGAAGCGGAACTGAGCCCAAGATGTTTAGTTTCAAAGTGAAACTGGCAAATCTGCTGTCTGCCAGTTCCACTCAGATACAAGTATTTCTGGTGTTTTTTTAAGGAAACAGCTTTGATGACTGACTTGAACTGCCTTTATCACCTGGGAGGGCAGCTTCAGGGACCTGGAGTAAGTGGGAAATATGCTGCAAGACTTATCTTTAGCTCCTCAGCAGCTCACAGTTTTGTATAGAAATGTATTGCAGCCTCCTCCAGTCACCAGTGTCACAGCCTCATTCCTATATGCGTCACTTCTAGGACCATTTACCTTTCACTTATAGTAAGTTAATATAAGATAATAAGTTCCTTAATTTCAGAAATTGAAGACTGTGTCTAAAGGGAGTCTGAAATCTCCACCTCCAAAAAGTTCTTTGTGGCAGGCTCCTTTATCCAGGAGAAAAGGCTTTGACTTTAGAGGTACAAACCATGATATTGGGCTCAGTACAAGACACTAAAAATCTTTGTGTTAAACAGGATGAGAAGGATCCCAGATCATCCTACCTGGCTTGTCTGCAAAATTGATGAAGGTACTGAGAAGTTTCTAACCTAAAAATGAAAGCAAGTAATTCATAAAGCATAAGAATACTAAGTTTTAACCATTTCTTCCACGCTCAAATGCAGATGCTCTTGGACTTAAAGCAATGCATATTTAACTTCAGTCCAGCTTTATACATTCTCTCTAAATGGACTCAAATATTACAAACTGATTAAGAGACAAAAATTGTAAGTTCATAGTAATCTGCAATTCCTCCAAGAATTTTCTGTCTAATACAGTTATTTTAGTGATGAGTTTTTTATCAGCAACAAATTAGAGCTTTTTTTTCCCTTTAGGTATTTTATTTACTTTGCTGAAAATCCAAGTAAAAAAATACGGATTTTTTAAAATATACAAATATATTTAAACTGAAAGTGGACATCCACGCTTTTCCATTAAAGAGAAATTTCTCCTGAACAACTATTTTTCAGGGTGTCACAGTTTTTGTTTTATGACTTCTCACTTAATTATTATTTTTTTATCAAACCAGCATTTTTTCACTAATATTTTCAACTGGATATAAAGCAAATTTTTATTGTGAGAATGTAATGAAAGAATCTTGAGCAGCTGTACAATTTTTATCTATTTGCACAGGTATTTTTAGGTACATTAATGACAGATGTGAGATGAACAAGGTAGTGATGAAGATACTGTGTAAATGTAGGACATAAGCTGCTAAAACACATCAGAAGTGTAACTGTAAAATGATGAAGCAACTTTATTAAGCAGTGAATTAAAACTTCTTTCTCTAACCAGATGCTGGATGTGCCCTGATTAATAGGTGGAGAGAGTTGGGATTTTACCATACTTAACACAAGCCAGACAGCAGCCAGCTCTATCCATAAGCCATGTAGCCATATGAACATGGCATTGTGCCTGAGCTAATACATCTTGCTTTTCAGCACACGGCTTCTGAATTGGATTTCTCTTATCTGGAGAGCTCAAAACCTGGGCAAAACAGATGCAAGGCTGCCTTCACTCACCCAGTAAAGCACCTCCTCAGTGGAGTTTCCTCCCATGCAGTTTCCAGGTAGTCTGTGATGTATTATGATGATACATCATATGAAGAAAAAAAAATAATCAACACAAAGTACTTTTCAATACAAAATCTAGTTACACCAAACAACATTCCATCCCACTAAAGTGCTGCTTTATCCTTTTCATTTTCTTAAGCACATATTGTCAAAATCAGGAATAACCTGCATATACTTGGTTTTCTGGAATGACACTCATTGAAAATGTCTTATATGGACAAATTCTGAGTAGTTCTACATTCAATCTATGAGGTGAATTTCAATGGTAAAAATTGCTATATTGCTGGTCTGGAACTTTGTGATTAAATGTTTGGGGTTTTTTTAAAATAGGTTAATATCTTGGAAAGAAAACTTATTGTGCTTACTATTTCAAGATAAATTTATTTATGTTTTTTAATCTTGGATTGAATTTCTGGCCAAAACCACACTGGTCTGGATGGATAAGAGATTTGACCAACTCAAAACTAGGTCTGATGACAAAAGAGAAGCCAATGAATGCAGCCTGGCATGGTGAAAAGGACTCCCACTATGGTAGTTTGTAACAGTTGAGCTGAGAGTGAAGGCAACACAACATTAAATCAATTTAACACAAAACCTGATACTACCTTAAATAAGGATAGATTATTAGAACAGCTCCCCATTTATAGCTTACCCCCTAGGGAGGGGTACAGAAGTAGTGTCACCGTTTGACTCAAGTCCAACAACAATGCTCTCGATCCCCTCCCCCCCCACCCAGGTAGGGAAGTAGAGAGAGAAAAAGAGAGAGACTTGGCTGGATTGAAAACTAAACTACACAGCTTTAATTAAACACTAATGAATGATACAAGAAAATACATACAATTATATACAGATATATTCAGGTATGGGCAAAAACCCCTCGCTTCCCCCCACCCCCAGCAACTCCCACAGCACTTCCCTGAACTGGGAAGAGTCCCGAGGAATCCCAGAGCTGCTGCTGGAGAAAGCACAGAGTGATGAGGGTCACGAGAGCTCAAGCCTAAGGGTCGACAGTGATGGATGAACAGAGTCCTCCCCAGATGCTCCCCATGGACAGAAGAGAAGGGAAGAAGAAGAAGGAAGGAAGTTGTCTTCTGTGATCTCTGACCTTCCTTTGAGCTTACGTAGATATATGGAATGGAATATCTTTGGCCAGTTTTGCTGTCTGTCTAACTCGGCCTCCTACAGGGGGAGTCACAGATCTCCCCATAGTGTCTGAGCCAGCAGAGTGAAGGTGCGACCTTGAAGCCTCAGTAGTTAGAAAAACATTCCACTGTCTTATCAGCCTAGCAGAACACACTGTTGCTAGTTAAAAGAAAGCTTACTGAAGGAAAAAAAAAAAATCAGTAAAAAGGAAAATTTGCTTCATCCTGGCTCAAACCAGGACAAGTAGTTAACTGGATAATTTTTCTTCAGGATTTAAACTTAAAAAGAAAAGTGTTCAGAGGGCAAGAAGTAAAAAAAATATAGAAAAGATGCCCATCGGCTATTTAGAGCAAGTATGAAAATACTGAAATTAAGAAGGTCAAATTTAGTTTTTTTTAATTATTTGGAGTTTCTTTGAAGTTTAGGTGCAGAGATGCTATACAGTAGTAGTATGAGACAGGGAAATAATTTATTGTATCATACTGAAAACTATCCTAACACAATACAGGAGACACAAATGGGTTATCAGTATGAAAATGGAACTTGACTGCCACGAAATACCGGTTGCTCAAGTGTACCCTGCAACTCTGTGTCTGATTCAGAGACAGATTTCAGGAATTTCATTGACAATTCAACTTTCCTCCACTTGATATCTTCCATGAAACTTAAGGAAATTTACATATATTATTTCCATCTTCCTGCACCCCAAAGTGGTTAAAAACACATTATTATCCTCATTTTATGCATAGCAGACTTAGACACAAAGAGTATGAATGCGTCACCCAAGATCACACAGCACTTTAGAGAGAGAACCTAGAACACCAGCTAGGAGACCTGACTGAGCATCTTATTCTCACCACTTGACCAAATTTCTTCTTGTTGTAAGAATTGAAAGGATGGAAGCCAATTAGCCACCTGTTTCATTGTTTGGAATTTTCAAAACTTTTGATGTGTGTTAAATGGAGCGATGTGCTTCACACATACAGGACCTCCTGCTACTCAAGAAGGCAGAAGTTTCACACATGACCAGGACCTTTCACTGTGTAAGACATAAATTGCACACATTCCAGACTCCTGTTTCTTTTAAATAAATGTTTTGACTTGGAGCACTGATTCCTTTTCACCTCTGTTGTTTCTGATTTCCTATTGCTGTTTCCTTTCTTTCCACTCCTCTTCCTCTTCCAACACTGGTGCCAACACACTGGCCACACACACACAGAGGTCATGGTTGCTAGTAGCCAGCTGGCAGGTAGTGGATATTTTTCTTGCAGCATATGTATGTGTGGATGACTGCTCTTGCTGTGTGACTGACTTAGTTGCTGGCAGTGCTTTTGGCCAGGGTATACTCTCTGGCACTATTTTAGTTCCAAACATTTGATGGGTTGACTCTCCTGTTTTGTTCTCCCAGACAGTATTTTTTACTATTCCCTTTTTTTCTGCCTGAGACAGTCATGGCTGTGTGGGTGTCTTTTAACTGTGTTTGCACAGCTCCAGGCCTTTTTGTAACTTTATATAGCTGTGAAGGGAACTGTGTTATATAGGT
Organism: Chaetura pelagica; assembly: GCF_000747805.2. Classification (NCBI taxonomy): domain Eukaryota; kingdom Metazoa; phylum Chordata; class Aves; order Apodiformes; family Apodidae; genus Chaetura; species Chaetura pelagica. Next base: position 392,772 of record NW_009953694.1, on the reverse strand, counting down.
ATCAGTGTGTATTCACCGTTAGCCCACTCCCACTTCTTGCATGTGAATTTGCTTCTGTATATGCACACATGTATGCATGATCCTATGTCCTTCTGATTTTGTGAGTAAGTCTGTGCTTATGTGCATATACTTCTATTGGCATATCCATGTGTATAGTTTGTGTATACCTGAATACACATCTTTGCCAATGTGAATGGATATGTGCCCTTCTATGTACCCTATCCTTTTAGATACAGAAAAAAATATTTCAGAAGTATTATTAAAGTTGCAGTCAAACAGCAGATATGTGAAAATACTTGAGTTTGCTTGCTCATTCTAAATTATGACTTTGTGTATTTACATCTTCTAAGAAAATGTAAAATCACATCTAGAGATTTCTAATCAAGGCAGACCTGCTCAAGGATTACTGCATGGCAAATGAATCTCATGCCTCATTTATTGCAAAAGCTGGTTTCTTTTTAGAGAATGAGGCAGATGATTAACAACGAAGGTCCTCTGGATCCTCAATCCAGCATGTCACAGAATCACAGAATCGTCATGGTTGGAAAGGGCCTCTGAGATCACTGAGTCCAACCATCAGCATAAAAAACCCCAACAACTTAACCGATGCAAAGAACTACACAAACTACACCAAAATACACCCACAAAAAAACCTACAACTTCAGCCAATAGAGCATGCCCTGAAGTGCTACATCTACACATTTCTTGAATATCTCCAAGGACAGTGACTCACCAGGGCAGGCTGTTCCAGTGCCTGACTACTCTTTCACTATAGGAATTCTTCCTAATATCCAATTTGAACCTCCCCTGCCACAACTTCCAGCCATTTCCTCTGGTCCTATCATTACTTGGGAGAAGAGGCCAATACCCACCTCCCTGCAAAGTCCTTTCAGGTAGTTGCAGAGGGCGATGAAGTCTCCCCTTCTTTAGACTAAGCAACCTCAGTTCCTTCAGCCGTTCCTCTTATGACTTGTTCTCTAGACTCTTCACCAGCTTAGCAACTCTTCTCTGGACACGCCCCAGCACCTCAATGTCTCTTCCCTTCACAGTCTCTCTATACTGTAGAGTCACTATCCTTGCCTACTTTTTCATTTTGATCTCTAACTCAATTTGCCAACCATTTCCAGCTTTCACTAACTCTAACTCCATCTCTTCTCTTTCCAAACTAGCCACAGTGTCAGCAATAGAACTGTTAGTGCAAGTTCCTTCTGCCTTTGACATCCTTCAGTTATATGCCCTTATTTTTCCTAAAATATCTAAATAATTTTCAATTCATGGCACTTTTACTTCCATTGTTAATGTGCAAAATATGCTTATAATGTGCAATGTTTGACAATCATAGTAACAGGTAATTGTCAAGAACACAGGAATAAAAGTAGATTTCTACTATTGTTATAAGCAGTTCAAAATTCCTGTAACACCTAAGGACAGCAGAACATCTCTGGTATAGAAGCTCTGAAGAAGTAAAAATTACTCAAGCGGATATGTGAAAAGCAATGGCCTATTTGATGCTATATTCAGATAGTAATGGATGCTTATGAAATGGTACAGGACACACAACAACAAAGTACATTCCTGAAACATTTTGTTTGAAAAGGAAGCATTCTTTTGCAAGCTCTGTAAATTGTTGCTGCCAATGCCTTTTCATTAAATGGTGAAAATTATCTATATGGCACTGGTAAAATGGTGACATGAGTCAACAAGCAGTGTTTATTGATGCAGACTGTGTATTACCTGGTGAGAAAAAGATGAAAAAGGAATCCTCAGTTCTGTAACCGTAGCCAGAATAGTCAGAATAACATCCTTAAGAAACCACTAGAGATTCACCTCACAAACATAGTGAAAAGATAAAAAACCAAGATAGGTAAGAGCAAAGTAGTGCATCTTATCTACAGAAGCAAAATAGTCCATAACTTATATACACATAGCTGAGTGATGACGTCCAAGTGCTGTCAGTGATTGTAAGTACGTAGCCTAACTCAGTATTTGCTGAAGATAAATAAAAACACTCCCAAAGAGTCTTCAAGGTATTGGATAAGTTGTAACATTTATTTAATGGAATACATTTCCATAGGCTAGTCTGAGGCTTCAGTACTACTTAATAACTAGGAATTTTTCAAAATCAATGTCAGTTTTGAGTATGACAGACCAAGAGTTTAGTGCTCTGAGTACATATGCGTAGTCACCTGATAAAGTCTTTTCCAAAAGTCTTCCACTCGTCAGTCCCTCTGAAGGAATGTGGGTGTATGCAATGCATTATAGCTCACAAGATCATTCTAGCCAGCCAGTACAGTTACACTGGCAAGAAACTTCCACTGCTAAGTATGTGGCTCAATGGAGAAAGTGTTACCAGCTAAGTTGCACCAACGACATTTAAAGAAACATTCAGGCTATTCTACTAGTGTTCTTCAAAAGGGAAATTACTTATGTTTACTCTGGAACATTTTTTAGAAACTTTTCCTGGTCATAGGCTACTATTAAACTATACCAGTTTTCCTACCTCTGCATGGCCATTTTTCTGTACCTTGAAAGCATACTGGAAATAAAATTGTTCAGAACATAATATAACTTTTTTTCATTTCTATTAACAATAGATTTCATTTTCTACTGAAGATATGTTATGGCAGTTCATGCTGTATTAATTGTGTTGCATTTGCTTAAAAACACAGATTTTGGGAATCAGAAATATGACTGATGTCCCCACTCTGAAACGCTATCCATTAAAATTTAAAAGCTAGATGCATATAAAGTAACCATTTTCAACTACGAATATTCTTTCCAATAGAACAATTGCTAGAAACACTAACAAAAAGCAAACACAAAAATATACAGACTATGCCTTGATTGAGTAATAATTATAATACCTAAAAACTATTTCTGGAATTTTCACCATTATCTGTTGGCTGATGCATATGTGCATTTTAAGACATATTTTCTGAAGTAATTTATGATTCTAGTAATAAAATATTTGTATATAACTTTCTTTTTAAAGAGAAAGCCTTTCTCTCTAGTTTGGTACAGCAATAAAAATTTGGATTATTTCCAAATTAAGAGGTGTTGTGCATAAAAATTTTAATTTAGACCCATATAACTCCCTCCAATTATTTGACTTCAACCAGTTGGCCAAAAATAAATTCAGAAGTATCAAAATACATCATTGTTCTGTTTGGTTTTGTGGGTTTTTTTAATGCCTGTTTAAATTCTCAATTTAATTTCTTATAAAAACTTTTTTTTTAATATAGCCAATCTAGATCAGATGTATAGAACTGTGGAATTTTCATTCTACGGAACACACCTAACCACATAAATTACTCTCATTGAGATCTTCCCAGATTATCACCTGCTGTTTTACAGACATAAATACACCCTAATGCAAAATGCTGAGCACTCATCTACCACTTGCTGGCCTCTCCAATGCCATAGTGTTAATATTTTTTTATTATAACTATGATTTATTTGTACTGAAATAGTGCCTTGGATGACTCAATACATATGCAGTTCCTGCCCCAAAGTGTTTACAGTTGAAGTGTCAGATAACTACACCTCTAATCCATTACAGTTTTGTCTGAAATTTAGCATCACTCTTCAGGCATTCAGACTTATTTAACTTCAGTATGTCAGTCAATACTTCTTTTAGCAGTTACCAAGGATTTGCACCTTTATCCATCTTGAGCTATTTCTTAGCTATAGACTCATCTTAGTTATGAAGTCTGACACAGTCTTCTCATTATTTTTTAAATCTAAATTACTTTCAAAACAAAAATTCTTTTAATGTATAAAACATTTGCAAAATTTTCAAAGTTCAATATAAAAAACCTGCAATAGTTTCAAAGTAATATTTTATAAATAAACTTAATTATATCTTAAAATTGAAAACCCAGTCCTGCACTGCTCTCTGTTTGAGTAGCTCTATTAAAACAAGAGATTAAGCACAAAGTTATTTACTGAACTGAAGTCTTGTGATCTAAAGTTAACTGAAATCATCCACAAACTTCATGCAAATGATGTTGAAATGAATCTTTTTCAAAAAGAAGTGCAGATAGAGAACAGAATGATGTGTGTAGTACATACTGCAGTACGTATGACAGACTTCATACATATGCTGAAGACAGAAAATAATAATAATAATAAAATAAAGTACTATAAAACTTATTGCACAGACTTCAATATTTCATATAGAAATTTTTTTTTAAAAGAATGGTGGAAAGTTGAAACAACACACTGGATAAAAAGATACTTTGTCCCAAGGGCAAATACTGTAGTGATCAATTACATCTTGAACTACAGGAACAAAATTAACTAACTTAATGGAAAGCATGACATTGCAATAAAAGGTATCATATACAGATGAACAGGAACTGAGAATGCTATTTATTTGAAACAGCAGGTATAATATACTGCACCTCTATGCCTCCTGATGGAATATTTCTAAATGGGCTACCCATATTTTGCAGCATGACTGAACTTTGATTTATGGAGCCAAAGTAAATTATATGCTTCGCCAATAAAAATTCCTTGCAAAGGCAGCTTTTTCCATTTCATTTTAAAGTGAACATGAAAAGAAACACATACAGAGACTTTTTTTAGCAAATTTTGCTATATAAGATGCATGATACAGGTATGAAGGTATGTTTGTGTATGTGTACAAGGGTATTTTCTGTACTGAAACAGTTATTGGTGCAGGAAAGACAGGAAATCACTTTTTATATACGCAGATAGCACAAACAGTACTTCCTGTCTGAAGGGTGGAATTAGTCAATTAAAATAATTCACTGGTTTGTTTTACAAGTTAATGAAATCTCCTCAGTAATTTTGTGTTAGTGTGTTAACAGAGGGCACAAGCAGTAAGAGTGCTGGCTGCCTGGCAAGTGACAGTAGTCTGTAGGCAGCTGATGGATGTAATGCACACCAAAGCATGCACTGCATGTCATGGAATGATTACAATACCAGATACATTGATGGTTCTTACATTATCAGTATATGACTTTCACCATGTTTAGCTTTGATTTCACTTTCAGTGCTGCCATTTAAGCTAGTGAAAATAGAAGTGGAATGGTTGTTATCACATTAAGTTTAGGTAGCTATACTTCCTCATCCTTAGGGATATTCACAGGATCCAGTTTCATTCACCTAACTTAGCTATCCGTACAGTGGAATCCATCTCACCTAATGCCAGATGTGTAAAAGCCAGATGCCTCATATTTCCAGAGAACTGTCGCTTTAATCTGTGGGGGTCACAACCAGCCGGAACTAGATTCTGCAGAAAAAAATCTTACTAAAGTAATTCCTCAGCATGCACAGTGTACCATTAAGAAAAACAAATCCTTAATCATATTAGCATTTTGTCATTAGGCAGATGGAGTTAAGCCTACCAATTTCACTGGCATAAAAGTTTGTCATATTGCATGGACAATTCCACATTAGTTGTAGGAGGAAAAGGTTAACATGAAAACTTTTCATGTTAAAAATAAGCAGAAGCATAAGATAATTCAGCTCAACCAAAACCTTCACCTAAATCTGACAGAAACCACCTAATCTTCTCCCCGCAGATTCTGGTGGAAAAGATGGAAAGAATATTTGGCAAACTAGGTCTCAATGGAACTTCAAATCTATTTTCTCTGTGACAATCCAGATATTTTCAATGGGAGTCTCAAGATTTTGGAGAAGATTTTGAGCCTAGGAGCTCAACAGAAATACAACAGTTAGCAAATAATCCATCCATGCTCTTCAGTCTCCACTTAGATGATCACAGTTTCACCAGGACTACGTCGTATTTCTTTTGCTTTTTTTGTGACATCATAATATACATACTTTCTGATCCCCTCCTTGATAGATGTAATTATCATATTCATTCTAAGCAGCTTCGCTCCCTCCATTGCACTAATCTCTTATCACATCATCCCTTTTGCCATTCAATCCCATTACATTCTCTGTCTCACTTCCTCCCTCTCCTTGTCTCAGCTCCTGTTCCTGGACCATACTTGCACTGACAAATCATTGTTTGGTGACATCAGAAATGGCAACTTCACATTTTTCCTATTCATATGTCATCCATTGCCACATGAAGACTCCCCATATAAAAGTACCTAGTCAAGAAGGTTTTACATTTGACATTTCTTGGTAAAACCACATTTCATACTTGCAGCAGCTAACAGTACTTACTATGTGGAAAGGGGAAGAGAGAAGACAAACTTGTTCAGAAGCACTGAATAGAGCAAGTGAACAGACATTATAATGTTTCTGTAAGATTTTTCTTTACCTTCAAAGTAATATTGTTACTCTGCTGTGAAATCTCAGAATCAACCTTTCATTTGCTGTCAAATAAAGGAATAGGCTACTTTCTCTTCCTTCCCATCAAGCAAGGACACCTTCCTTTGAGAAATCTGTTGCATAATTGGTCCCTCTCCTTCCTGTCAAAGCTTGAAGCTTTTAAAATCTGCCAGCTGACATCCCTGTCACCTGTGCTTACTAGTCTTCCCATGGAAGACTCAGCTACCATTCTAGAAATTAAAAAGGCCATATGTCCTCTCACTAGAAGGATTTTCTTCCACACTCATCATTGTAATGTTGAATCACTTTTTACTAGAACAAAGCAGGGATTATTTAACAGTGATCTGCAATTTGTTGTCAGTGACATTTAGTAAAACTCCCTTTTGCTGTAAAAGACTCTGTAACATGTGGCTCATGAAGCAAAATCCCTGAATGTATCCGTTCCCTTTGGAATAGTTTGCTAGAGTCCTTTCCTTATTTCTTTTCTGGGAATAAAAATAATAATGAAATTTCTTTGCCAATGATAAGTAGCCCCATGATGAACCTGTGTTCTCTGAGTCATGAGTGCAAGCTGTATTAAATGCAAACTGTTAGCAGGAAGATGAATGTACTAACAAACCATCTTTGGGAACTGGGCACTGCTGACAAGCGCTGGAATGCCTTGTGGTAAATACATCCCTTCTGAATGTGGTAAATACATCCCTGATTAATGTCTCATCTGTGGATTTATTCCAGGTCTGGCTCATGTTGCCATAACATGGCAATGGCTTTCAAGAGCTTATAAAACATATCAGCAAATTAAGTGGTAGTAATAAATAATAATAAAATACTTCACAAAACCACTTTGATCCTAAAGCACAAAGGAACCTAATTGTAATCATATTCAGCATGAAACAATGTCAATTAGGAACTAGTACATTTTTCCAGAATTACTAATATAGATACCAGCTTCCTTCTGAAAATGTCATTAGGCATACACATCTGCATCTGAAGACACAGAAATGCCTTTTTTCAAAAACAATACAAGTATATAGGTGCTCCACTACGTTTAAGCTGCCTTATAGGTTTCAGTTTAATAGAAACCTTAAAATTCTATTTTGCAAAGACTCTGTTGTATCAAAATCAAATCAAAAGTAAGCTTTAAGAGTTCTGTTCACCTATCTGTTGAAGCTGAGTGTTAGAAATAAAAGACATTAAAATTCCACCTGAATTTTTATACTTCCTAATTTTCTCAATAAATGAAGAAAGAGATGGAAAGAAACATCCACAGAGTGCTCCAGCTTATGTCCACATGCATCAAAAAGTCATTGGTGTCCCTTGCCTACACTTAAGGAACTGCTCTTCATATTCTGTGCCGTATTTTCTGTTGTTCTTGATATACTTGTTCTCTGTTTAGCTCCAGTATTGGAGTTCCTCCCAGCTTTGAACACCTCAGTGCCCTACCATGTTCTCTGCAACATTGCCATTCTTGGGAGTAGTGTATATCTCAATTTAACACTATTAGTGATTTATAGACCTCATAGGCCATAGATAGAGTGAATTTTTAATTGCTGCTACACTGAACTTCCCCTGTACTACAGCCTGGATCCACCTCCATATTTTTGTAACTGAAGATGCCAGCACCACTGTTTAAAACTAATACAGAATTCTCCATTTTGTCAAACTTTGAGTGTTGGCAGTCACAGTTGCTTTCTTTATTCTTTATTGCTTCTTTACCAAAATTCCTCACCCTAGTCTTCAATCCAGTGCTCCTTGGCTTCTATGACAGTGTCCTCCCAAACACATTTTCTAATGATCTCTATTCTCATCTGCAGGGTTTTATACAAACTACCATCATCTTTCCTGGAGAAGTCAACCCACAGGTATGAATTCCAGACCAGCCACTGTGCTGAGAGCTTTGAAGCTGAATAAAACTCATCTCAAATCAAGACAATTTTTACATAGAAAGGGACCAAGTTGTTTTAAGTGAATAAGGAAGATGTGAAAAGCACTGTATTAAGCTGGCCTTTGTTATTCAGTATTTCCTAGGGACCCACATTGCACATAGCAAGGACTTGCTACTGAGTGCGGAAATGAGCCATGGCAAGTTTTTAACGTGCTTTGTTATGCTTTAATAGTCAAACCCATTAAACTATAAAAACGTAACGATGCTCGTAAAAACTTGACACTCCTCACTAAAGAGAGGGCCGCTGGAAGCTGTCTCTGCTCCAACACAACCCTGCTGAGCCAACTTTACTAGCTCTCTGACTCCCAGCTCTGGGACATGGCGGCACCGCGGCTGCTTTCAGCTCCTATGGAAGAAGCCTGACCCACCAAACACACAAAGTAGAGGCTTAGAGCTTTGTTTGACTACAAACTTTTACTGCCTGCTACAGGCCTTTCCAATTTCAGAACACATTGCTTCATTGCTTCACAGCTGTCTCACTGAGCAGAACCATGGATGTTAGACTTCAGTGGAGCCAAAAATCTACTATCTTTGACCATCTCACTTTGACTACATTATTAGATCACACCTATTTGTCTAGTGGGGCCCTGGGTGACACTAAGATGCTGGCAACAAAGGTCTAGAATATCTATTCTAACCTATGCAGGTTGTGCTACATCACTTTAGCATCAAAATGCCATCCAGTGGTATACTGAGCCACAGAGTTCAGATATGTCTTCTGTTTGTTTTTACAATATTTCCTCAAGAGACACATGAATGAAGAAATCAATTAATTTCTCTGAGTATAGAAGCTTCTTGTTTGCTAAGAGTTTATATATAAAGCAAACAACAAGCCAATAGATGTGGTCTTTTATTTATGTAAAAGAAAGTGCTCCATGCCTTGGAAACACATCCTGCATTTGCAGCAAAAGCTGTTGAGGGTTTCAATAGCCCTTCATTACTCAGAGTTATTTCTACTATTTCAAATAGCCCTGAAAAAACCTCCATTTCCTGAAATCCCCAGAAGTCAATGTGCTGTTAAAGAACTGCAGCTGAATGCTTTATTGAACTGATTTTAAACTAACCAGGCAAGTCAGATATTGATCTGATGGGAACGTGAGAGGAATTTGTCCTTAAGACTGCCCCTAACAATCAACAATTACATGTCTAATATTTAAAGCAAGGTATTAACTTCACTTAGTAACTGTTAGAAAATTAAACAGTTTTGAAATCCCTCTTTTCATGCAAGCCATGAACCATTCGTTCTGCACTTCAGAATCCTTCTAATGAAACTCATGATGACGGATCAAGTCAGATGAAGAACTGAAATCAGTTTTACATTTTATTTTATCCGCGCAGATGCCGAGATCTTTCTTAAACTAAGATGCAGATAACTGCAACAGAAGATACAGATCTTAATGAAGATCTAGAGTTTACAAAGCATTTAATATGGCTCTGTTGGGCACAACTGCAGCATGCATTTATTGTCTGCACTTGCTACTGCTACCATCTTATCATAGAATCACAGAATCATAGAATGGCTTGTGATAGAAGAGACCTTAAAGATCATTTAGTTGAAACCCCCTTGTATTAGCAGGGACATCATAAATGCTGAAATAGGAATTTACTTTGCAAATTCACTTCCCTGCACACAGCTTTGTCAAGTTCACTACCCAGATGGGTATGTATCGCCCCATCACATTACAAATACAATGCTGGATATGATTCCCAACTCATAGGGTTGGGAAGAACATCAGAAGATCATCCATTCCATTCTGCTGTCCCACAGCAGGTTCAATTCCACCTAACCATTCATCAGAGATGTTTGTCTTTCACGTCCATAAAAAGCTCATCTTCTTTAGTGCTTCAGTGTCTTTCAGTAAAAAAGTTGTTAGCCCCCTCAATGACAGGAAATCTAGCAGATTTGACACAGCTTTCCAGGCTGCTTCTGCAAATGTTGTATCTATGAAATTTCACAGGCATTCATTTGAATGCAATAAAACTTGGAATATGAGACAAAAATTATAAAAACAATGCTGAACGTTACTAATGCATACAAGTGGTTTCAACCTAGCTTTCCCTTCTATCCCTTCTTCTGACATTAGGGATAAATAATGAACATTTACTGGTTCTATTCCTATATGCAATAGAAATTAACTTTATGTCTATCTGAGAGTCAGAATGATAGTTCACTCTATTCTAAGCACAAACTGCTTAGCCTTGTTTCTGAATTTTCCTGTCCTACCCATCCTCATCAGGAAGACAGTACAGCTGGCCCAGGCAATTCATGTTAGCTTGCAGAAAATTACCAGAGCTGGCACATAAAGTGGAAATAACTATCTGATGTGCAAATCACTAGCATGTAAAAAACCCCATGAACATACAATGCTATTATGGGTGCACAAAGATATTGCCATGCAACTAGATCAGTGGTCCTTTTAATCCAATGCTGACTAACCCACCAATTACTGAAGGGCAGATTTTTTAGTATCTGTTCCTTTTGTACCCATTTTTCTGATCTGTTGATAATCTAAGAAGTTGTATTATAACAACTTTTCAGAGTAGAAATGTGTTGAAGTCACACACAATTATGGCTCTTAGTACTGGAAAAAAAATCTAGTGTGAGCCTCATGATTATTCTGCTATAATATTTATCTACAAGCTTTTTTCATTAATTTGCTATAAAGCAATTCCAAGTGAGCCTTGTGGAATTTCTAGTATTTCTTTTTTCTGTGGAAAGAGTCCCCTTGCATAGAGTTTGGGTCGAAGAGCTGAGATACTATTCATATTGTGTCATTCATACAGAAAATGGGTGGGTTTTAATTTATAAAATAAATATGCCAAGAATAGGCCTTAGTTTATTCACATCTATGTATATCCATGATAAATGGGGGTGGAGGGCAATGAAAGTATCAGAGATAAGATGCCACAAGATGCCAAGAACTGGTACAATACTTCAATTAGAATCATGTTCCCATTTTTCTCGACTCAAATACTTCAATCCATTCTGTTTTAATTAGCATCTTCCCAATAGCTTGAGTGTTATATAATGTTAGTGAAAAGTTAGTGTGAGATTGAAGAACAAAGCACTTTATTTCAAAGCCTAATTTTTCAATTTACAGGGAATGAGAATTTTGGTGGAGTTTCAGCTGGTGATTTCTGTGGTTGCCAGTCTGGCATGATCCCTTTTTGAGCAAGCTGAGATCAATCATAGAAAGAATTTAACAACTTATAGGGCCAAATTAATCTTGGGTAAAATTCCAAAGTTAATGTAGTGATGTTACATTTTGGCCCACAACTTAGTATAACAGGAAAACAGAAAACATCCCCTTAGTATTCTTTTACAACAAGGAAAATGCCCACGTGGATCCAAACTACGCAGCAGTGATCTGTGGAGTCAGTTTATACACAACACATGAATTCTATTTACTACCAGGGACTCTGTTTACAGAAATCAGGATAAAAACCACTTCAAATTCTGGTCATCTTCTGTGTTGGTTTTGGATTTTTAAGTATATAGAATATATTATGGCATGATAACCTGAATGACTCTTTCAAATGAGACAGCTGAATGGTGAAAAGCTCAGGAAAATTGTTGTTCTGCAATCACACACTCATGCATATTTCTGTTAAAGAACAGAATAGGATTTCCTCAGAAACACTGGTATATCCCTTAAAAAATGTTCGATCTGAGAAAACAAGAAAGACACATATGGACTGAGAAAAGGTGGAAAGAGGGACATATTTGAAGAAATAAATTCTGCTGCATTGTTGAAATGCCTGAAGAGGAAGGTAAGTGCTTACACAAAATAAAAAACAAGAGAAGACACTTTAGGGATTCAGAATCAAGGCAGACAGAGAAAATAGCTCTCATTAGACCTACAAGTACAGCTGGAAAATTCAGAAAAACTTCCAGTCTCCCCATGCTAGTGATCTAATGTAAAATATTACCTGTACCTTCAAATCTTGCCTTGATTCTGACTATCATGGCCACTGTATGACTACCACTGATTCAAAGCAAAGCCACAAAAGAATTCTGTACTCCTAGAATCATTGCAATTTAATTTAAAAACAAACAAACAAACAAAAAAACAAACAAGGAGGGTATGGAATTATGGTTAAAATAACATGTATATGCATCTATTCTTTTGCCTGGAACTACATGTTTCCTGTAAAAGTTTAAAAAAAAAATTATATATTTTTATTTATATATATATACACACTGGGAAATGTGTCAAAATATCTCAATCTCTTTGCTTTCATTCACCCTGAAGAAGTAATGTTTGCATTCAGAAGACCTGATCAAGGAAAGAATGCATCTAAAAGGATGTATTTTGTAGTATTTCCAGGGTTGAAGGAAGGATGTTAGTACAGATTCAGACAATTACAACAGCAAGGCCACACATTTTCCACTCTGATGGTGTAACAAAGAGCACAAGCTCCAGAAAGATGACAAATAATCTTAAGCAAAAAAATTATTCTGCATCTCATACAGACTAAAAGAAGCTTAAGATGTGATATAGATTTAGCATATTTGGGTTCAAAACAGATGCTTGATAAGTTCTTACAGCGAGGAAATGCCCTAGGATATCTGCCATATTTAATATTAAATTTATTTTTACTAGTAAAAATTAACATCCTTTCCATTAATAGAACTACAGAATTTTTAGGAACTAAAATTCTCAAGGAGATAATTTCATCCTTCACCCTATCTCAGGGCAGGATTAGGTCTGCTTAAATATCTGCGGCATCTTCCATCCACAGTACTAAATACACTCTGAACATAAACCAACATCCAATCACATCTATGGAAGAGGTATTACTGCAATGCAAGAGCATGAGAACCCCTTATTCTTGCATAGAAATCATGCTGCAGTTCAAAGAAAATAAGAGCTGTATCCACATCTGTGAGAAATTTGAAATAAAAATAAGATGTAAATCATAAATATTAATGAAAATATAATTCTTATTGTGAGTTCTCTATCACTTGCAATTAAGGAAGCAGGGATCCTTAATACAGTTATTATAGTTCAGGGGAGAACTACAAGCACCAAGCTTAGCTCACTGGCCCAGGTTCTCCCACAAGTAGGATGCAGGAGGTCAGTGAAAGCTATCATAAGGCTTAGAAGGCTAGGAGTATGCAATCCGGAAGCACTGAGGCTGACAGAGCTGCTCGCTGAGAAAATGCTACAGGACGATAAGTAAGTCTAGCTGTCACCCTAAGGACACGACCGAGTCCCACACAAGAGAGTAATCGGTTAGCCTTGACCTAGGGGCACGCTTGCCACCTACTGGTCAGCAGATGTTCATCACCCTTCTAAAATACTTGCCTAGTATTTGTCTAATCTAGTCCACCATGTGCAGAAACTTTCCTGTACTATCAGCACAACACATCCTTCTCTCATCTGCAGCATTAGTCAGACCAAGAAAATCCTGGAGAGATCCCAACCCAATTTGCAAGAAGATCTCTGCAAAACCAGCTGTGGTCATGGATGGTTCCCAGCTGCTGCTGCCTTTCTCCCACCCTCTTTCCACAGCCTTCAAATTCCACTTGTAAACAGGAGTCTGAAGATGCGTTTTACAACTGGCCATCTTAGTACTAATGCAGGGTATACAACGGTACACTGCAGTCTCACCAGGCCTATCTAACCTACCCCCCATTCCCACTTGTTCTCCTGGAAAGCACTTGTGTTTACACTGGCAACTGTTGCTTAGCAGATACGGATCTTGCCTGTTAAGTGCACTGAGTGAGCTCTGAACTTGTGCTGAACACAGACTTCAGTAAGAGTTTTTGCTGCCTAAGAAACAAACTGAGTAAAAGCACAAGGAACTCAAAGCCCTATAGATTGCTGTCCAGAACTTACAGACTGGTGCCTAGGGCAGCTTGAAATATTTCCTTAAAATTTATTTTGAACAGGAAATTGGATTTAACACACACCCTGCTGTCTACTTTTGCTTCAACCACAATGTGAGTGATTTGATTGCCTTTTGCCCTCATACTCTTGCACAGCCTGTGGCTTCCCTCCCCCACAGAAGCAAAGGCTACCTACCTCAGGAAGCGCAATGGACAGACACTTGTGATTCATCCTTACAGTAAGGAGGTACCTATCGAAACATGACAGGAGCTACTGTAGTTGAGTTCTGAGGCAGCATTACCAACCTGGATGAACCAGGTTTTCAACAAATATGAGTTACCACTGAAATTTCCACTGGAAAAGTGTGCTTTCCTTTCTTAACAGGAAAAAATATCTAGCCTTTTTTCTTCTTAAATGATTCTATGCACTGGTGCATGGCTCTCTGAAAGTGTCTGTTGTAAAAAAATAAATAAATAAAATAAAACATGATCTTCATTTCAGCCCAGCACCTTGTAACTCCACAGAATTTCTACTTCTGCTAATACCAGGTGACATCTATGTACTTAGTAACAACTGCATGGAGAAAATCCTCCAGTAGAGGCTGGCACCCTCTGGGCAGCAACAGAGTAAGAGATGCTTCTCTAATAATTGTCTATGCCATCCTCATTAGGAGCATAAATGGTGGACCTCAAGGTAGAAACACAAGTCTCTGGCTTAAAATAGACAGACTTGTCATAAAAACCTGTTCTGAAAGTCTTCTAATATGAAAGAATAAATCCTGGACTGCTGATGTGATAATGCTAGAAAAGAAATAGATGCCAATGACATTTTCATTAACGATGGGGATAAGAGATTAATCTGCCAATACCTGTTACATGCCAATTGTGTAAAGAGAAACTAAAGTTAAATCCAGTCTCGCAAAACCTTTAATCCTGGGGCTGAATAATGGATGTCCTATCATATGCCAGTGAAACTAATGGAAGAGGAAGGTGCTCTCCACCTCAACCAACCACCCCCTTAGAGCAAAATTAATCTTCTGCCCATGTCAGTTAGCTGATGTAGACTTCTTTCACAGTCAATTAAAAGCAACTAGCACCCCTAGAACACAGACCATATGAATAATCCTGGACATCTACAGTAGAGTGGGACAAATTAAGCTAAACTGAATGGAGTCTGTGTATCTTGTCTCCTAGTTCCTTACTTCCTGTAATTCTGCACCATTGATAGTCTGGTAGGACACAAACAGAGGCAATTCTTGCTTCTTAAAAAGATAAACAAAACAAAGTTTTGTCACTAAAGATGAAAGATGGGGAGCCCAGCAGGGGCTATTCTTGTCACAGACTGGAATATGACAGAATGTGGATCCAGAATGGAATCCAAGGTGAGAGCTTGTTCTTGAGCTGACAGAATGGACTGGGACAGTAAGTGCTGCTTCTCAAGAGGTAAAGCTTTGCCTGCCAACAATAGGCACTGCCTGATAGGCCCAAACTCTTCTCTCAACACTAAGAGCCTTCCAGGGCTTTGGATCAGCTCTGAACATTATGCTTGCTCTAACACCTAAACACCACTATGACTCTAGGTTTTTTTGGGCATTAAGATAATTTCACTATTGTTCAGAAAAACTAAATGAAACACAAAAGCCTTTTTTACTGACCATATATAATTCTTGTCGCACCATGTGTTTTGGATGGAATGTGAATAGGTTTTTTAGAGTTCGGCCATCAGTTTCTGAGAGAACCTGCAGCCCACTGCAATTCATTCAGTTAATTTCTAATTAGTAAGTTACATACTTAAGGAATGTTCTTGTATGGTCCCAGCTAATTGTGTAGCAATACATAGCAAGGTATTTTTGTGAGGGAAAAAATGAATGAGCTTTGCTACAATAAGTAATAATGAGAAATTTGGACTGTAGTCCAAATTCAGTAATAATTTATGTTTCATTAACTTCCCTGGAGTTTTAACCTTCATTAGCCCTGCTACTGACTTTATTATTGAAAATAACGAGTCAGGCAAAATTATTTTAATGTAGATAGATCTAACCCTAAATGGAGTTTAAAAATTATTTTACCATAGAACAAAAAGAATAGATACTACCCCTGGTTCCCTATATCCTCTCTGAAACATTTACTATGCATTTCCTAATTTATGTTCTACAACAAAACACAAGCACAGGTCACAATAGTTCCTTTGTACAGATGTCTCTGATTCCATAAGAAAACATTATTTGTTTATTTGGTGATTTTTTTTTCACATATAAGCTGTTATTAAGGGTGTGTAACACTATACCACAACGATTTTAGCAGGAAGCTTAGATCTGCATTTTAAAATCTTGAATGCATTGCTCTGACTATAGGGAGACTTTCTCCAAGTCCTGGCTTGTAAAGCTTTGACTTGAGCTATTTAAGAACGGAAAAAAGGAAAAAGAAAGGAAAAAAAAAAAAAAAAAAAAAGGAGGAAAAAAAAAAAAAAAGAAGAAAAAAAATCCCTCTACTTGGCAAGAGCTTTAATTAGCAGAATTTTCCACGCTAGGAATATTATTCTGCATGAGCAGAAATTGCATAGCTCTTGCCTCTAGATGCCTTAGAGATGCCATTGATTGGCCATATTCAGAACAAGGGAATTATGTGACCCAGTGCTAATTTGAATTCCTTTACCAAACACATTTTTATTTCATCATCTCAGCTGCATAAAAGAGTCAAAGTACCAGAGCTTTAAAGACTTTGATTTCCTGCTGTTCTGCAAGAAAATAAGGCAAGAAATATTAGCCATCCCTGGCTGATTCTTTAATTCTTTCTCAACAATGTCAAAGTATCAGTGTCCTACAGGTTTTAGTGCAGGTTAAAGACTGATACAAAGTGTAAGCCTGAATAGGGGTTTGGAGTGAGTTAAGGAGAGAGAGAACATTTTAATGGGACACTGGTCCAAAATAGCCCAGCTTGTTCCTACCTCCTGCTGCCTCTTCCTCCTTTTCACAGGACCTTGATTGTATAGAAACAGTACAGACAAAAAACACAAACAACAAAAGGTTCGCTCACACCCCCAGTGGAGGTCATGAGCATGCTACCATGGAAAAAAAAAAAAAAAAAAGGAAAAAAAAAAAAAAAAGATGGTTTGGCTTATTTATAAGCAAAGATTAAATAATAAGAGGTTTGATACTTTACCAATGTACATTTGGGCAAATTTGTATTTGCAAATTGTTCATTTCATACACTCAAGGAGCACTGAGCAATGTGGCCTGTTGCTAATTTTCAAAATGAATCAAACCTTTCTTTGCCATGATCCAAAAACTACAAACTTGTGGTTCAGAGGCTTTCAATAGTATCAGCTCAGATTTGACACTCCAAGGTTAAAAAAATCACAAAAGAGTTGTGTTCAACACAGCAACAGTAGCTTTTTCCAACAATTTTTCAATTATTGCATTGCATACTCTCCAAGAAAAGTAACTGTCTTGGCTACTGGAGGACAAGCTTTAAAATAGGAGGCAGAGTGAACAAATTAACTTAAAATATATCACTCTCCTTATAGGTTGTCTTTAAAACTGCTTTTGCATTTATACCCACTGGGTGACTGTAAACTATGACTCAGAACTACCTGTGTCACATGATGAATAAGCGTAACATGCACCATTCACTTTTAAATCAACCCCTTCCGACCCAAGCCATGTAAATCCTTCAGAAATTCACGCCAGTATTCTCCTTCTTCAGATCACGCATAGAAATAGCCCAATGACGAAAGTTTACCCATGCACAGCCCCTTTAGCCCCTACTACTTAAGTATCTGCTTGGAATTATCAGTGACCCTTGTTGCACTCTCGGCTAGTTCTCGGCTAGTTCCAGAGTGTGGACCCACTGGGGACTTGTCTTTTCTTTGGGATGCTTGAAACAAACACTATTTACAGCGTTGCCTTTCCAAGACAGCACCGTCATCTCTGCCGATTGAAACAGACCCTTCCTTTCTGCACGTATATGCCCCCTCTTTCCTTCTCACATTATCCCTGCCATTCACCCCACTCCCGTCCTTTCCCACCGCCTGCCTGCCCGCTTGTTATCTATTGGCTACTGTCTTTCAGAAATCATTTTCAAGCACCTCGCTGGCGCTGGCAGCAAAGGTGCCGTCCTAAGCGCTCAAGCTGCCACAGAGGCGGCGGTGACATGTGTCTCCAATCAGCGGCTGTTCGCTAATTATTTTAGATCCTTTGCCCTCTACGCTTTAAAGACCGGGGAAGGCCCACGTTAGAAGAATGCAGCGTCCCCTCCCTAGAGTTCCCCTGCACCCAGACCCCTGGCGCTGCCGTCGCTCCCCGCTGCAGCCCTGCTCCGCCACCCCCGGGCCGCAGCTCCTTATCCCCGGACCCAGGGATT